>NC_054478.1:144267546-144517112 GCF_017639515.1 Carcharodon carcharias | reverse complement strand
ACTGGGGTACAGTACTGGTGGGGACAGGTCTGTCACTGTATAACACTGGGGTACAGTACTGGTGGGGACACATCTGTCACTGTATAACACTGGGGTACAATACTGGTGGGGACGTGTCTGTCTTTGCATAACACTGGGGTACAGTACTGGTGGGTACAGGTCTGTCACTGTATAACACTGTGGTACAGTACTGGTGGGGACAGGTCTGTCACTGTATAACACTGGGGTGCCGTACTGGTGGGGACGGGTCTGTCACTGTATTACACGGGTTCAGTACTGTTGAGGACGGGTCTGTCACTGTATAACACTGGGGTACAGTACTGGTGGGGACAGGTCTGTCACTGTATAACACTGGGGTACAGTACTGGTGGGGACGGGTCTGTCACTGTATAACAGTGGGGTACAGTACTGGTGGGGACAGGTCTGTGACTGTATAACACTGGGGTACAGTACTGGTGTGGACGGGTCTGTCACTGTATAACACTGGGGTACAGTACTGGTGGGGACAGGTCTGTGACTGTATAACACTGGGGTACAGTACTGGTGGGGACAGGTCTGTCACTGTATAATACTGGGGTACAGTACTGGTGGGGAAGTGTATGTCACTGTATAACACTGGGGTACAGTACTGGTGGGGATGGGTCTGTCACTGTATAACACTGGGGTACAGTACTGGTGTTGACAGGTCTGTCACTGTATAATACTGGGGTACAGTACTGGTGGGGAAGGGTCTGTCACTGTATAACACTGGGGTACAGTACTGCTGGGGACAGATCTGTCACTGTATAACACTGTGGTACAGTATTGGTTGGGACGGGTCTTTCACTGTATAACACTGGGTACAGTACTGGTGGGGACGGGTCTGTCACTGTATAACACGGGCTTATAGTACTGGTGGGGTCAGGTCTGTCACTGTATAACACTGGGCTACAGTACTGTTGGGGTCCAGTCTGTCACTGTATAACACTGGGGTACAGTACTGGTTGGTACGGGTCTCTCACAGTATAGCAGTGGGGTACAGTACCGCGGGGGACAGGTCTGTTACTGTATAACACTGGGGTACAGTACTGGAAGGGAGCGGTCTGTCACTTTATAACACTGGGGTGCAGTTCTGGTGGGGACCGGTCTGTCATTGTATAACACTGGGGTACCGTACTGGTGGGGACGGGTCTGTCACTGTATAACACTGGGGTATAGTACTGGTGGGGACGGGTCTGTCACTGTATAATACTGGGCTACTGTACTGGTGGGTACAGGTCTGTCACTGAATAATTCTGGGGTACAGTGCTTGTGGGGACGGGTCTGTCACTGTATAACACTGAGGTACAGTACTGGTGGGGACAGGTCTGTCACTGTATAATACTGGGGTACAGTACTGGTCGGGATAGGTCTGACACTGTTTAGCACTGGGGTACAGTACTGGTGGGGACAGGTCTGTCACTGTATAACACTGGGGTACAGTACTGGTGGGGACGGGTCTGTCACTGTATAACACTGGGTACAGTACTGGTGGGGACAGGTCTGTCACTGTATAACACTGGGGTACAGTACTGGTGGGGACAGGACTGTCACTGTATAACACTGGGGTACAGTACTGGTGGGGAGAGGTCTGTCACTGGATAACACTGGGGTACAGTACTGGTGGGGACAGGTCTGTCACTGTATAACACTGGGTTACAGTACTGGTGGGTACTGTCTGTCACTGTATAACACTGGGTACAGTACTGGTGGGGACAGGTCTGTCACTGTATAACACTGGGGTACAGTACTGGTGGGGACAGGTCTGTCACTGTATAACACTGGGGTACAGTACTGGTGGGGACAGGTCTGTCACTGTATAACACTGAGGTACAGTACTGGTGGGGACAGGTCTGTCACTGTATAACACTGGGGTACAGTACTGGTGGGGACAGGTCTGACACTGTATAACACTGGGGTACAGTTCTCGAGGGGACTGGTCTTTCACTGTATAACACTGGGTGACAGTAATAGTGGGGACAGGTCTTTCACTGTATAACACTGGGGTACAGTACTGGTTTGGATCGGTCTGTCATTCTAAAACACTGGGGTACAGTACTTGTGGGGACAGGTCTGTCACTGTATAATACTGGGGTACAGTACTGGTTGGTACAGGTTTGTCTTTGTATAACTCTAGGGTACAGTACTGGTGGGGCCGGGCTGTCACTTTCTAACACTGGGGTACAGTACTGGTGGGGACGGGTCTGTCACTGTATAACACTGGGTTACAGTACTGGAGGGGACAGGTCTGTCACTGTAGAACACTGGGGTATAGTACTGGTGTGGACAGGTCTGTCACTGTTAACGCTGGGGTACAGTACTAGTGGGGACAGGTCTGTCACTGTTAACACTGGGGTACAGTATTGGTGGGGATGGGTCTGTCACTGCATAACACTGGGGTATAGTACTGGTGGGGACGGGTCTGTCACCTTATAACACTGGGGTACAGTATTGGTGGGGATGGGTCTGTCACTGCATAACACTGGGGTATAGTACTGGTGGGGACGGGTCTGTCACCTTATAACACTAGGATACAGTACTGGTGTGGACAGGTCTGTCACTGTTAACGCTGGGGTACAGTACTGGTGGGGACAGGTCTGTCACTGTTAACACTGGGGTACAGTATTGGTGGGGATGGGTCTGTCACCTTATAACACTGGGGTACAGTACTGGTGGGGATGGGTCTGTCACCTTATAACACTGGGGTACAGTACTGGTGGGGACAGATCTTTCACTGCATAACACTAGGATACAGTATTGGTGTGGACAGGTCTGTCACTGTTAACGCTGGGGTACAGTACTGGTGGGGACAGGTCTGTCACTGTTAACACTGGGGTACAGTATTGGTGGGGCTGGGTCTGTCACTGTATAATACTAGGTTACAGTACTGGTGGGTACAGGTCTGTCACTGTATAACACTGGGGTACAGTACTGGTGGGGATTGGTCTGTCACTGTATAACACTGGGGTACAGTACTGGCGGGGACAGGTCAGTCACTGTATAACACTGGGGTACAGTACTGGTGGGGACATGTCTGTTATTGTACAACACTGGGGGACAGTGCTGGTGGGGACAGGTCTGTCACTGTACAACACGGGTACAGTACAGGTGGGGACAGGTCTGTCACTGTATAGCACTGGGGTACAGTACTGGTGGGGACAGGTATGTCACTGTATAACACCTGGTTACAGTACTGGTGGGGACAGGTCTGTCACTGTATAACACTGGTGTACAGTACTGGTGGGGACAGGTCTGTCACTGTATAACACTGGTGTACAGTACTGGTGGGGACATGTCTGTTACTGTATAACACTGGGGTACAGTACTGGTGGGGACAGGTCTGTCACTGTATAACACTGGGGTTCAGTACTGGTGGGGACTTGTCTGTCACTGTATAACACTGGGGTACAGTACTGGTGGGGACAGGTCTGTCACTGTATAAGACTGGTGTGCAGTACTGGTGGGGACTGGTCTGTCACTGTATAACACTGGGGTACAGTACTGGTGGGGACGGGCCTGTCACTGTACAACACTGGGGTACAGTACTGGTGGGGACAGGTCTGTCACTGTATAACACTGGGGTACAGTACTGGTGGGGACAGGTCTGTCACTGTATAACACTGGGGTACAGTACTGGTAGGGACAGGTCTGTCACTGTATAACACTGGGTTACAGTACTGGTGGGGACGGGTCTGTCACTGTATAACACTGGGGTACAGTACTGGTGGTGATAGTTCTGTCACTGTATAACACTGGGGTACAGTACTGGTGGGCACAGGTCTGTCACTGTCTAACACTGGGGTACAGTACTGGTGGCGATGGGTCTGTCACTGTATAACACTGCTGTACAGTACTGGTGAGGACAGGTCTGTCACTGTATAACACTGGGGTACAGTACTGGTGGGGGCAGGTCTGTCACCGTATAACACGGGTACAGTACTGGTGGGGAGGGGTCTGTCACTCTATAACACTGGGTGACAGTACTGGTGGGGACGGGTCTGTCACTGTATAACACTGGGGTACAGTACTGGTGGGGACGGTACTGTCACTGTATAACACTGGGTGACAGTACTGCTGGGGACAGGACTTCACTGTATAACACTGGGTGACATTACTGGTGGGGACAGGACTGTCATTGTATAACACTGGGGTACAGTACTGGTGGGGACAGGACTGTCACTGTATAACACGGGGGTACAGTACTGGTGGTGACAGGTCTGTCACTGTATAACACTTGGTACAGTACTGGTGTGGACAGGTCTGTCACTGTATAAAACGGGGGTACAGTACTGCTGGGGACGGGTCTGTCACTGTATAACGCTGGGATACAGTACTGGTGGGGACAGGTCTGTCACTGTATATCACGGGGGTACAGTACTGGTGGGGACAGGCCTGTCACTGTATATCACTGGGGTACAGTACTGGTGGGGACAGGTCTGTCTCTGTATAAGACTGGGGTACAGTACTGGTGGGGACAGGTCTGTCACTGTATAACACGGGGCTACAGTACTGGTGGGGACAGGTCTGTCACTGTATAACACTGGGTTACAGTACTGGTGGGGACAGGTCTGTCACTGTATAACACTAGGGTACAGTACTGGTGGGGACAGGTCTGTCACTATATAACACGGGTACAGTACTGGTGGGGACAGGTCTGTCACTGTATAACACTGGGTTACAGTACTGGTGGGGACAGGTCTGTCACTGTATAACACTGGTGTACAGTAGTGGTGGGAACTTGTCTGTCACTGTATAACACTGGGGTACAGTAATGGTGGGGACATGTCTGTTACTGTATAACACAGGGTTACAGTACTGGTGTTGACAGGTCTGTCACTGTATAACACTGGGGTACAGTACTGGTTGGGACATGTCTGTTATTGTATAACACTGGGGGACAGTGCTGGTGGGGACAGGTCTGTCACTGTATAACACTGGGGTACAGTACTGGTTGGGCCAGGTCTGTCATTGTATCACACTGGGTTACAGTACTGGTGGGGATGGATCTGTCACTGTATTACACTGGGGTACGGTACTGGTGGGGACATGGCTGTCACTGTATAACACTGGTGTACAGTTCTGGTGGGGAGGGGTCTGTCACTGTATATCACTGGGGTACAGTACTGGTGGGGACAGGTCTGTCACTGTATAACACTGGTGTACAGTACTGCTGGGGACAGGTCTGTCACTGTATAACACTGGGGTACAGTACTGGTGGGGACAGGTCTGTCACTGTATAACACTGGGGTACAGTAATAGTGGGGACAGGTCTGCCACTGTATAACACTGGGGTACAGTACTGGTGGGGACAGGTCTGTCACTGTATAACAGTGGGGTACAGTACAGGTGGGGACAGGTCTGTCACTGTATAACACGGGTACAGTACTGGTGGGGACGGGTCTGTCACTGTATAACACTTGGTTACAGTACTGGTGGGGACAGGTCTGTCACTGTATAACACGGGGGTACTGTACTGGTGGGGACTTGACTGTCACTGTATAACACTGGGGTACAGTACTGGTGGGGACAGGTCTGTCACTGTATAACACGGGGGTACAGTACTGTTGGGGACGGGTCTGTCACTGTATAACACTGGGGTACAGTACTGGTGGGGACAGGTCTGTCACTGTATATCACGGGGGTACAGTAATGGTGGGGACAGGCCTGTCACTGTATATCACTGGGGTACAGTACTGGTGGGGACAGGTCTGTCTCTGTATAACACTGGGGTACAGTACTGGTGGGGACAGGTCTGTCACTGTTTGACACTGGGGTACAGTACTGGTGGGGACAGGTCTGTCACTGTACAACATGGGTACAGTACTGGTGGGGACAGGTCTGTCACTGTATAACACTGGGTTACAGTACTGGTGGGGACAGGTCTGTCACTGTATAACACTGGTGTACAGTACTGGTGGGGACAGGTCTGTCACTGTATAACACTGGTGTACAGTACTGGTGGGGACAGGTCTGTCACTGTATAACACTGGGGTACAGTACTGGTGGGGACAGGTCTGTCACTGTATAACACTGGGTACAGTACTGGTGGGGACGGGACTGTCACTGTATAACACTGGGGTACAGTACTGGTGGGGACAGGTCTGTCACTGTATAACACTGGGGTACAGTACTGGTGGGGACGGGTCTGTCACTGTATAACACTGGGGTACAGTACTGGTGGGGACAGGTCTGTCACTGTATAACACTGGGGTACAGTACTGGTGGGAACGGGTCTGTCACTGTATAACACTGGGGTACAGTACTGGTGGGGACATGTCTGACACTGTATAACACTGGTGTACAGTACTGGTGGGGAGGGGTCTGTCACTGTATAACACTGGGGTAGAGTACTGGTGGGGACAGGTCTGTTATTTTATAACACTGGGTTACAGTACTGGTGGGGACGGCTCTGTTTCTGTATAACACTGGGGTACAGTACTGGTGGGGACAGGTCTGTCTTTATAACACTGGGGTACAGTACTGGTAGGGACAGGTCTGTCACTGTATATGACTGGGTTACAGTACTGGTGGGGCCAGGTCTGTCACTGTAAAACACTGGGGTACCCTACTGGTGCGGACGGTCTGTCACTGTATAACACTGAGGTACAGTACTGGTAGGGACAGGTCTGTCACTGTATAAGACTGGTGTGCAGTACTGGTGGGGACGGGTCTGTCACTGTATAACACTGGGGTACAGTACTAGTGGGTACAGGTCTGTCACTGTATAACACTGGGGTACAGTACTGGTGGGGACGGGACTGTCACCGTATAACACGGGTACAGTACTGGTGCGGACAGGACTGTCACTGTATAATACTGGGTCACAGTACTGGTGGGGACAGGACTTCACTGTATAACACTGGGTGACATTACTGGTGGGGACAGGACTGTCACTGCATCACACTGGGGTACAGTACTGGTGGGGACAGGACTGTCACTGTATAACACGGGGGTACAGTACTGGTGGGGACAGGTCTGTCACTGTATAACACTGGGGTACAGTACTGGTGGGGACAGGTCTGTCACTGTATAACACGGGGGTACAGTACTGTTGGGGACGGGTCTGTCACTGTATAACAAGGGGGTACAGTACTGGTGGGGACAGGTCTGTTTCTGTATAACACTGGGGTACAGTACTGGTGGGGACAGGTCTGTCACTGTATAACACTGGGGTACAGTACTGGTGGGGACATGTCTGACACTGTATAACACTGGTGTACAGTACTGGTGGGGAGGGGTCTGTCACTGTATAACACTGGGGTAGAGTACTGGTGGGGACAGGTCTGTTATTTTATAACACTGGGTTACAGTACTGGTGGGGTCGGGTCTGTCACTGTATAACACTGGGGTACAGTACTGGTGGGGACAGGTCTGTCTTTATAACACTGGGGTACAGTACTGGTAGGGACAGGTCTGTCACTGTATATGACTGGGTTACAGTACTGGTGGGGCCAGGTCTGTCACTGTAAAACACTGGGGTACCGTACTGGTGCGGACGGTCTGTCACTGTATAACACTGAGGTACAGTACTGGTGGGGACAGGTCTGTCACTGTATAAGACTGGTGTGCAGTACTGGTGGGGACGGGTCTGTCACTGTATAACACTGGGGTACAGTACTAGTGGGGACGGGTCTGTCACTGTATAACACTGGGGTACAGTACTGGTGGGGACGGGACTGTCTCTGTATAACACTTGGTGACAGTACTGGTGCGGACAGGACTGTCACTGTATAATACTGGGTCACAGTACTGGTGGGGACAGGACTTCACTGTATAACACTGGGTGACATTACTGGTGGGGACAGGACTGTCACTGCATCACACTGGGGTACAGTACTGGTGGGGACAGGACTGTCACTGTATAACACGGGGGTACAGTACTGGTGGGGACAGGTCTGTCACTGTATAACACTGGGGTACAGTACTGGTGGGGACAGGTCTGTCACTGTATAACACGGGGGTACAGTACTGGTGGGGACGGGTCTGTCACTGTATAACACTGGGGTACAGTACTGGTGGGGACAGGTCTGTCACTGTATAACACTGGGGTACAGTACTGGTGGGGACAGGTCTGTCACTGTATAACACTGGGGTACAGTACTGGTGGGGACAGGTCTGTCACTGTATAACACTGGGGTACAGTACTGGTGGGGACAGGTCTGTCACTGTATAACACTGGGGTACAGTACTGGTGGGGACAGGTCTGTCACTGTATAACACGGGTACAGTACTGGTGGGGACGGGTCTGTCACTGTATAACGCTGGGATACAGTACTGGTGGGGACAGGTCTGTCACTGTATAACACGGGGGTACAGTACTGGTGGGGACGGGTCTGTCACTGTATAACACTGGGGTACAGTACTGGTGGGGACGGGTCTGTCACTGTATAACACGTGGGTACAGTACTGGTGTGGACAGGTCTGTCACTGCATAACACTGGGGTACAGTACTGGTGGGGACATGTCTGTTATTGTATTACACTGGGGTACAGTACTGCTGGGGACAGGTCTGTCACTGTATATCACGGGGGTACAGTACTGGTGGGGACATCTCTGCCACTGTGTAACACTGGGGTACAGTACTGGTGGGGACAGGTCTGTCACTGTATAACACTGGGTTAAGGTACTGGTGGGGACTGATCTGTCACTGTATAACACTGGGGTACAGTACTGGTGGGGACATGTCTGTCACTGTATAACACTGGAGTAGAGTACTGGTGGGGACAGGTCTGTTATTTTATAACACTGGGTTACAGTACTGGTGGGGACGGGTCTGTCTCTGTATAACACTGGGGTAAAGTACTGGTGGGGACAGGTCTGTCACTGTAAAACACTGGAGTACAGTACTGGTGGGGACGGGTCTGTCACTGTATAACACTGGTGTTCAGTACTGGTGGCGAATGGTCTGTCTTTATAACACTGGGGTACAGTACTGGTAGGGACAGGTCTGTCACTGTATATGACTGGGGTACAGTACTGGTGGGGCTACGTCTGTCACTGTAAAACACTGGGGTACCGTACTGGTGCGGACCGTCTGTCACTGTATAACACTGAGGTACAGTGCTGGTTGGGTCAGGTCTGTCACTGTATAAGACTGGTGTGCAGTACTGGTGGGGACGGGTCTGTCACTGTACAACACTGGGGTACAGTACTAGTGGGGACAGGTCTGTCGCTGTATAACACTGGGGTACAGTACTGGTGGGGACAGGTCTGTCACTGTATAACACTGGGTTACAGTACTGGTGGGTACAGGTCTGTCACTGTACAACACTGGGGGACAGTGCTGGTGGGGACAGGTCTGTCACTGTATAACACTGGGGTACAGTACTGGTGGGGACATGTCTGTCACTGTATAACACGGGGGTACAGTACTGGTGGGGACAGGTCTGTCACTGTATAACACTGGGGTACAGTACTGGTGGGGACAGGTCTGTCACTGTACAACACGGGTACAGTACTGGTGGGGACACGTCTGTCACTGTATAACACCTGGTTACAGTACTGGTGGGGACAGGTCTGTCACTGTATAACACTGGTGTACAGTACTGGTGGGGACATGTCTGTTACTGTATAACACTGGGGTGCAGTACTGGTGGGGACAGGTCTGTCACTGTATAACACTGGGGTACAGTACTGGTGGGGACAGGTCTGTCACTGTATAACACTGGGGTACAGTACTGGTGGGGACAGGTCTGTCACTGTACAACACGGGTACAGTACTGGTGGGGACAGGTCTGTCACTGTATAGCACCTGGGTACAGTACTGGTGGGGACAGGTCTGTCACTGTATAACACTGGTGTACAGTACTGGTGGGGACATGTCTGTTACTGTATAACACTGGGGTACAGTACTGGTGGGGACAGGTCTGTCACTGTATAACACTGGGGTTCAGTACTGGTGGGGACATGTCTGTCACTGTATAACACTGGGGTACAGTACTGGTGGGGACAGGTCTGTCACTGTATAACACTGGTGTACAGTACTGGTGGGAACAGGTCTGTCACTGTATAACACTGGGGTTCAGTACTGGTGGGGACATGTCTGTCACTGTATAACACTGGGGTACAGTACTGGTGGGGACAGGTCTGTCACTGTATAACACTGGGTACAGTACTGGTGGGGGCAGGTCTGTCATCGTATAACACGGGTGCAGTACTGGTGGGGAGGGGTCTGTCACTTTATAACACTGGGTGACAGTACTGGTGTGGACAGGTCTGTCACTGTATAACACTGGGGTACAGTACTGGTGGGGACGGGCCTGTCACTGTACAACACTGGGGTACAGTACTGGTGGGGACTGGTCTGTCACTGTATAACACTGGGGTACAGAACTGGTGGGGACAGGTCTGTCACTGTATAACACTGGGGTACAGTAATAGTAGGGATAGGTCTGTCTCTGTATAACACTGGGTTACAGTACTGGTGGGGACAGGTCTGTCACTGTATAACACTGGGGTACAGTACTGGTGGGGACGGGTCTGTCACTGTATAACACTGGGGTACAGTACTGGTGGGGACATGTCTGTCACTGTCTAACACTGGGTTACAGTACTGGTGGGTACAGGTCTGTCACTGTACAACACTGGGGGACAGTGCTGGTGGGGACAGGTCTGTCACTGTATAACACTGGGGTACAGTACTGGTGGGGACATGTCTGTCACTGTATAACACGGGGGTACAGTACTGGTGGGGACAGGTCTGTCACTGTATAACACTGGGGTACAGTACTGGTGGGGACAGGTCTGTCACTGTACAACACGGGTACAGTACTGGTGGGGACAGGTCTGTCACTGTATAACACCTGGTTACAGTACTGGTGGGGACAGGTCTGTCACTGTATAACACTGGTGTACAGTACTGGTGGGGACATGTCTGTTACTGTATAACACTGGGGTGCAGTACTGGTGGGGACAGGTCTGTCACTGTATAACACTGGGGTTCAGTACTGGTGGGGACATGTCTGTCACTGTATAACACTGGGGTACAGTACTGGTGGGGACAGGTCTGTCACTGTATAACACTGGGGTACAGTACTGGTGGGGACAGGTCTGTCACTGTACAACACGGGTACAGTACTGGTGGGGACAGGTCTGTCACTGTATAGCACCTGGTTACAGTACTGGTGGGGACAGGTCTGTCACTGTATAACACTGGTGTACAGTACTGGTGGGGACATGTCTGTTACTGTATAACACTGGGGTACAGTACTGGTGGGGACAGGTCTGTCACTGTATAACACTGGGGTTCAGTACTGGTGGGGACATGTCTGTCACTGTATAACACTGGGGTACAGTACTGGTGGGGACAGGTCTGTCACTGTATAACACTGGTGTACAGTACTGGTGGGGACAGGTCTGTCACTGTATAACACTGGGGTTCAGTACTGGTGGGGACATGTCTGTCACTGTATAACACTGGGTTACAATACTGGTGGGGATGGATCTGTCACTGTATTACACTGGGGTATGGTACTGGTGGGGACATGGCTGTCACTGTATAACACTGGTGTACAGTACTGGTGGGGAGGGGTCTGTCACTGTATAACACTGGGGTACAGTACTGGTGGGTACAGGTCTGTCACTGTATAACACTGGGTACAGTACTGGTGGGGGCAGGTCTGTCATCGTATAACACGGGTGCAGTACTGGTGGGGAGGGGTCTGTCACTTTATAACACTGGGTGACAGTACTGGTGTGGACAGGTCTGTCACTGTATAACACTGGGGTACAGTACTGGTGGGGACGGGCCTGTCACTGTACAACACTGGGGTACAGTACTGGTGGGGACTGGTCTGTCACTGTATAACACTGGGGTACAGAACTGGTGGGGACAGGTCTGTCACTGTATAACACTGGGGTACAGTAATAGTAGGGATAGGTCTGTCTCTGTATAACACTGGGTTACAGTACTGGTGGGGACAGGTCTGTCACTGTATAACACTGGGGTACAGTACTGGTGGGGACGGGTCTGTCACTGTATAACACTGGGGTACAGTACTGGTGGGGACATGTCTGTCACTGTCTAACACTGGGGTACAGTACTGGTGGCGATGGGTCTGCCACTGTATAACACTGCTGTACAGTACTGGTGAGGACAGGTCTGTCACTGTATAACACTGGGGTACAGTACTGGTGGGGGCAGGTCTGTCACCGTATAACACGGGTACAGTACTGGTGGGGAGGGGTCTGTCACACTATAACACTGGGTGACAGTACTGGTGGGGACGGGTCTGTCACTGTATAACACTGGGGTACAGTACTGGTGGGGACGGTACTGTCACTGTATAACACTGGGTGACAGTACTGCTGGGGACAGGACTTCACTGTATAACACTGGGTGACATTACTGGTGGGGACAGGACTGTCATTGTATAACACTGGGGTACAGTACTGGTGGGGACAGGACTGTCACTGTATAACACGGGGGTACAGTACTGGTGGGGACAGGTCTGTCACTGTATAACACTTGGTACAGTACTGGTGTGGACAGGTCTGTCACTGTATAAAACGGGGGTACAGTACTGTTGGGGACGGGTCTGTCACTGTATAACGCTGGGATACAGTACTGGTGGGGACAGGTCTGTCACTGTATATCACGGGGGTACAGTACTGGTGGGGACAGGCCTGTCACTGTATATCACTGGGGTACAGTACTGGTGGGGACAGGTCTGTCTCTGTATAAGACTGGGGTACAGTACTGGTGGGGACAGGTCTGTCACTGTATAACACTGGGGTACAGTACTGGTGGGGAAAGGTCTGTCACTGTATAACACGGGGCTACAGTACTGGTGGGGACAGGTCTGTCACTGTATAACACTGGGTTACAGTACTGGTGGGGACAGGTCTGTCACTGTATAACACTAGGGTACAGTACTGGTGGGGACAGGTCTGTCACTGTATAACACGGGTACAGTACTGGTGGGGACAGGTCTGTCACTGTATAACACTGGGTTACAGTACTGGTGGGGACAGGTCTGTCACTGTATAAAACTGGTGTACAGTACTGGTGGGAACTTGTCTGTCACTGTATAACACTGGGGTACAGTAATGGTGGGGACATGTCTGTTACTGTATAACACTGGGTTACAGTACTGGTGTTGACAGGTCTGTCACTGTATAACACTGGGGTACAGTACTGGTTGGGACATGTCTGTTATTGTATAACACTGGGGGACAGTGCTGGTGGGGACAGGTCTGTCACTGTATAACACTGGGGTTCAGTACTGGTGGGGACATGTCTGTCACTGTATAACACTGGGGTACAGTACTGGTTGGGCCAGGTCTGTCATTGTATCACACTGGGTTACAGTACTGGTGGGGATGGATCTGTCACTGTATTACACTGGGGTACGGTACTGGTGGGGACATGGCTGTCACTGTATAACACTGGTGTACAGTACTAGTGGGGAGGGGTCTGTCACTGTATAACACTGGGGTACAGTACTGGTGGGTAAAGGTCTGTCACTGTATATCACTGGGGTACAGTACTGGTGGGGACAGGTCTGTCACTGTATAACACTGGTGTACAGTACTGCTGTGGACAGGTCTGTCACTGTATAACACTGGGGTACAGTACTGGTGGGGACAGGTCTGTCACTGTATAACACTGGGGTACAGTACTGGTGGGGACAGGTCTGCCACTGTATAACACTGGGGTACAGTACTGGTGGGGACAGGTCTGTCACTGTATATCACTGGGGTACAGTACTGGTGGGTACAGGTCTGTCACTGTATAACACTGGGGTACAGTACTGGTGGGGACAGGTCTGTCACTGTATATCACTGGGGTACAGTACTGGTGGGGACAGGTCTGTCACTGTTTGACACTGGGGTACAGTACTGGTGGGGACAGGTCTGTCACTGTACAACATGGGTACAGTACTGGTGGGGACAGGTCTGTCACTGTATAACACTGGGTTACAGTACTGGTGGGGACAGGTCTGTCACTGTATAACACTGGTGTACAGTACTGGTGGGGACAGGTCTGTCACTGTATAACACTGGTGTACAGTACTGGTGGGGACAGGTCTGCCACTGTATAACACTGGTGTACAGTACTGGTGGGGACAGGTCTGTCACTGTATAACACTGGGTTACAGTACTGGTGGGGACGGGACTGTCACTGTATAACACTGGGGTACAGTACTGGTGGGGACAGGTCTGTCCCTGTATAACACTGGGGTGCAGTACTGGTGGGGACGGGTCTGTCACTGTATAACACTGGGTTACAGTACTGGTGGGGACAGGTCTGTCACTGTATATCACGGGGGTACAGTACTGGTGGGTACAGGTCTGTCACTGTATAACACTGGGGTACAGTACTGGTGGGGACATGTCTGACACTGTATAACACTGGTGTACAGTACTGGTGGGGAGGGGTCTGTCACTGTATAACACTGGGGTAGAGTACTGGTGGGGACAGGTCTGTTATTTTATAACACTGGGTTACAGTACTGGTGGGGACGGCTCTGTTTCTGTATAACACTGGGGTACAGTACTGGTGGGGACAGGTCTGTCTTTATAACACTGGGGTACAGTACTGGTAGGGACAGGTCTGTCACTGTATATGACTGGGTTACAGTACTGGTGGGGCCAGGTCTGTCACTGTAAAACACTGGGGTACCCTACTGGTGCGGACGGTCTGTCACTGTATAACACTGAGGTACAGTACTGGTAGGGACAGGTCTGTCACTGTATAAGACTGGTGTGCAGTACTGGGGGGGACGGGTCTGTCACTGTATAACACTGGGGTACAGTACTAGTGGGGACAGGTCTGTCACTGTATAACACTGGGGTACAGTACTGGTGGGGACGGGACTGTCACCGTATAACACGGGTACAGTACTGGTGCGGACAGGACTGTCACTGTATAATACTGGGTCACAGTACTGGTGGGGACAGGACTTCACTGTATAACACTGGGTGACATTACTGGTGGGGACAGGACTGTCACTGCATCACACTGGGGTACAGTACTGGTGGGGACAGGACTGTCACTGTATAACACGGGGGTACAGTACTGGTGGGGACAGGTCTGTCACTGTATAACACTGGGGTACAGTACTGGTGGGGACAGGTCTGTCACTGTATAACACGGGGGTACAGTACTGTTGGGGACGGGTCTGTCACTGTATAACAAGGGGGTACAGTACTGGTGGGGACAGGTCTGTTTCTGTATAACACTGGGGTACAGTACTGGTGGGGACAGGTCTGTCACTGTATAACACTGGGGTACAGTACTGGTGGGGAAAGGACTGTCACTGTATAACACGGGGGTACAGTACTGGTGGGGACAGGTCTGTCACTGTATAACACTGGGTTACAGTCCTGGTGGGGACAGGTCTGTCACTGTACAACACGGGTACAGTACTGGTGGGGACAGGTCTGTCACTGTATAACACTGGGTTACAGTACTGGTGGGGACAGGTCTGTCACTGTATAACACTGAGGTACAGTACTGGTGGGGACAGGTCTGTTACTGTATAACACTGGGGTACATTACTGGTGGGGACAGGGTCTGTCACTGTATAACACTGGGGTACAGTACTGGTGGGGACAGGTCAGTCACTGCATAACACTGGGGCACAGTACTGGTGGGGAAAGGTCTGTCACTGTGTATCACGGGGGTACAGTACTGGTGGGGACGGGTCTGTCACTGTATAACACTGGGGTTCAGTACTGGTGGGGACATGTCTGTCACTGTATAACACTGGGTTACAGTACTGGTGGGGATGGATCTGTCACTGTATTACACTGGGGTATGGTACTGGTGGGGACATGGCTGTCACTGTATAACACTGGTGTACAGTACTGGTGGGGACTGGTCTGTCACTGTATAACACTGGGGTACAGTACTGGTGGGTACAGGTCTGTCACTGTATAACACTGGGGTACAGTACTGGTGGGGACAGGTCTGTCACTGTACAACACTGGGGTACAGTACTGGTGGGGACATGTCTGTTATTGTATTACACTGGGGTACAGTACTGCTGGGGACAGGTCTGTCACTGTATATCACGGGGGTACAGTACTGGTGGGGACATCTCTGCCACTGTGTAACACTGGGGTACAGTACTGGTGGGGACAGGTCTGTCACTGTATAACACTGGGTTAAGGTACTGGTGGGGACTGATCTGTCACTGTATAACACTGGGGTACAGTACTGGTGGGGACATGTCTGTCACTGTATAACACTGGAGTAGAGTACTGGTGGGGACAGGTCTGTTATTTTATAACACTGGGTTACAGTACTGGTGGGGACGGGTCTGTCTCTGTATAACACTGGGGTAAAGTACTGGTGGGGACAGGTCTGTCACTGTATAACACTGGAGTACAGTACTGGTGGGGACGGGTCTGTCACTGTATAACACTGGTGTTCAGTACTGGTGGCGAATGGTCTGTCTTTATAACACTGGGGTACAGTACTGGTAGGGACAGGTCTGTCACTGTATATGACTGGGGTACAGTACTGGTGGGGCTACGTCTGTCACTGTAAAACACTGGGGTACCGTGCTGGTGCGGACCGTCTGTCACTGTATAACACTGAGGTACAGTGCTGGTGGGGACAGGTCTGTCACTGTATAAGACTGGTGTGCAGTACTGGTGGGGACGGGTCTGTCACTGTACAACACTGGGGTACATTACTAGTGGGGACAGGTCTGTCGCTGTATAACACTGGGGTACAGTACTGGTGGGGACAGGTCTGTCACTGTATAACACTGGGTTACAGTACTGGTGGGTACAGGTCTGTCACTGTATAACACTGGGGTACAGTACTGGTGGGGACAGGTCTGTCACTGTATAACACTGGGGTACAGTACTGGTGGGTACAGGTCTGTCACTGTATAACACTGGGGTACAGTACTGGTGGGTACAGGTCTGTCACTGTATAACACTGGGGTACAGTACTGGTGGGGACAGGTCTGTCACTGTATAACACTGGGGTACAGTACTGGTGGGGACAGGTCTGTCACTGTATAACACTGGGGTACAGTACTGGTGGGGACAGGTCTGTCACTGTATAACACTGGGGTACAGTACTGGTGGGGACAGGTCTGTCACTGTATAACACTGGGGTACAGTACTGGTGGGGACTGGTCTGTCACTGTATAACACGGGGGTACAGTACTGGTGGGGACAGGTCTGTCACTGTATAACACTGGGTTACAGTACTGGTGGGGACAGGTCTGTCACTGTATAACACGGGGGTACAGTACTGGTGGGGACAGGTCTGTCACTGTATAACACTGGGGTACAGTACTGGTGGGGACAGGTCTGTCACTGTATAACACGGGGGTACAGTACTGGTGGGGACAGGTCTGTCACTGTATAACACTGGGGTACAGTACTGGTGGGGACAGGTCTGTCACTGTATAACACTGGGGTACAGTACTGGTGGGGAGGGGTCTGTCACTGTATAACACTGGGGTAGAGTACTGGTGGGGACAGGTCTGTTATTTTATAACACTGGGTTACAGTACTGGTGGGGAGGGGTCTGTCACTGTATAACACTGGGGTACAGTACTGGTGGGGACAGGTCTGTCTTTATAACACTGGGGTACAGTACTGGTAGGGACAGGTCTGTCACTGTATATGACTGGGTTACAGTACTGGTGGGGCCAGGTCTGTCACTGTAAAACACTGGGGTACCGTACTGGTGCGGACGGTCTGTCACTGTATAACACTGAGGTACAGTACTGGTGGGGACAGGTCTGTCACTGTATAACACTGGGGTACAGTACTGGTGGGGACGGGACTGTCACTGTATAACACTGGGTGACAGTACTGGTGCGGACAGGACTGTCACTGTATAATACTGGGTCACAGTACTGGTGGGGACAGGACTTCACTGTATAACACTGGGTGACATTACTGGTGGGGACAGGACTGTCACTGTATAACACTGGGGTACAGTACTGGTGGGGACAGGTCTGTCACTGTATAACACGGGGGTACAGTACTGGTGGGGACAGGTCTGTCACTGTATAACACTGGGGTACAGTACTGGTGGGGACAGGTCTGTCACTGTATAACACTGGGGTACAGTACTGGTGGGGACAGGGTCTGTCACTGTATAACACTGGGGTACAGTACTGGTGGGGACAGGTCTGTCACTGTATAACACTGGGGTACAGTACTGGTGGGGACAGGTCTGTCACTGTATAACACTGGGGTACAGTACTGGTGGGGACAGGTCTGTCACTGTATAACACTGGGGTACAGTACTGGTGGGGACAGGTCTGTCACTGTATAACACTGGGGTACAGTACTGGTGGGGACAGGTCTGTCACTGTATAACACTGGGTACAGTACTGGTGGGGACAGGTCTGTCACTGTATAACACTGGGTTACAGTACTGGTGGGGACAGGTCTGTCACTGTATAACACTGAGGTACAGTACTGGTGGGGACAGGTCTGTCACTGTATAACACTGGGGTACAGTACTGGTGGGGACAGGTCTGTCACTGTATAACACTGGGGTACAGTACTGGTGGGGACAGGTCTGTCACTGTATAACACTGGGGTACAGTACTGGTGGGGACAGGTCTGTCACTGTATAACACTGGGGTACAGTACTGGTGGGGACAGGGTCTGTCACTGTATAACACTGGGGTACAGTACTGGTGGGGACAGGTCTGTCACTGTATAACACTGGGGTACAGTACTGGTGGGGACAGGTCTGTCACTGTATAACACTGGGGTACAGTACTGGTGGGGACAGGTCTGTCACTGTATAACACTGGGGTACAGTACTGGTGGGGACAGGGTCTGTCACTGTATAACACTGGGGTACAGTACTGGTGGGGACAGGTCTGTCACTGTATAACACTGGGGTACAGTACTGGTGGGGACAGGTCTGTCACTGTATAACACTGGGGTACAGTACTGGTGGGGACAGGTCTGTCACTGTATAACACTGGGGTACAGTACTGGTGGGGACAGGTCTGTCACTGTATAACACTGGGGTACAGTACTGGTGGGGACAGGTCTGTCACTGTATAACACTGGGGTACAGTACTGGTGGGGACAGGTCTGTCACTGTATAACACTGGGGTACAGTACTGGTGGGGACAGGTCTGTCACTGTATAACACTGGGGTACAGTACTGGTGGGGACAGGTCTGTCACTGTATAACACTGGGGTACAGTACTGGTGGGGACAGGTCTGTCACTGTATAACACTGGGGTACAGTACTGGTGGGGACAGGTCTGTCACTGTATAACACTGGGGTACAGTACTGGTGGGGACAGGTCTGTCACTGTATAACACTGGGTACAGTACTGGTGGGGACAGGTCTGTCACTGTATAACACTGGGTACAGTACTGGTGGGGACAGGGTCTGTCACTGTATAACACTGGGGTACAGTACTGGTGGGGACAGGTCTGTCACTGTATAACACTGGGGTACAGTACTGGTGGGGACAGGTCTGTCACTGTATAACACTGGGGTACAGTACTGGTGGGGACAGGTCTGTCACTGTATAACACTGGGGTACAGTACTGGTGGGGACAGGTCTGTCACTGTATAACACTGGGGTACAGTACTGGTGGGGACAGGTCTGTCACTGTATAACACTGGGTACAGTACTGGTGGGGACAGGTCTGTCACTGTATAACACTGGGGTACAGTACTGGTGGGGACTGGTCTGTCACTGTATAACACTGGGGTACAGTACTGGTGGGGACAGGTCTGTCACTGTATAACACTGGGGTACAGTACTGGTGGGGACAGGTCTGTCACTGTATAACACTGGGGTACAGTACTGGTGGGGACAGGTCTGTCACTGTATAACACTGGGGTACAGTACTGGTGGGGACAGGTCTGTCACTGTATAACACTGGGGTACAGTACTGGTGGGGACAGGTCTGTCACTGTATAACACTGGGGTACAGTACTGGTGGGGACAGGTCTGTCACTGTATAACACTGGGGTACAGTACTGGTGGGGACAGGTCTGTCACTGTATAACACTGGGGTACAGTACTGGTGGGGACAGGTCTGTCACTGTATAACACTGGGGTACAGTCCTGCTGGGGACAGGTCTGTCACTGTATAACACTGGGGTACAGTACTGGTGGGGACAGGTCTGTCACTGTATAACACTGGGGTACAGTACTGGTGGCAAAGGACTGTCACTGTATAACACTGGGGTACAGTACTGGTGGGGACAGGTCTGTCACTGTATAACACTGGGTACAGTACTGGTGGGGACAGGTCTGTCACTGTATAACACTGGGGTACAGTACTGGTGGGGACAGGTCTGTCACTGTATAACACTGGGGTACAGTACTGGTGGGGACAGGTCTGTCACTGTATAACACTGGGGTACAGTACTGGTGGGGACAGGTCTGTCACTGTATAACACTGGGGTACAGTACTGGTGGGGACAGGTCTGTCACTGTATAACACTGGGGTACAGTACTGGTGGGGACTGGTCTGTCACTGTATAACACTGGGGTACAGTACTGGTGGGGACAGGTCTGTCACTGTATAACACTGGTGTACAGTACTGGTGGGGAAGGGTCTGTCACTGTATAACACTGGGGTATAGTGTGGTGGGGACAGGTCTGTCACTGTATAACACTGGGGTACAGTACTGGTGGGGACAGGTCTGTCAGGGTATAACACTGGGGTACAGTACTGGTGGGGACAGGTCTGTCACTGTATAACACTGGGGTACAGTACTGGTGGGGACAGGTCTGTCACTGTATAACACTGGGTACAGTACTGGTGGGGACAGGTCTGTCACTGTATAACACTGGGGTACAGTACTGGTGGGGACAGGTCTGTCACTGTATAACACTGGGGTACAGTACTGGTGGGGACAGGTCTGTCACTGTATAACACTGGGGTACAGTACTGGTGGGGACAGGTCTGTCACTGTATAACACTGGGGTACAGTACTGGTGGGGACAGGTCTGTCACTGTATAACACTGGGTACAGTACTGGTGGGGACAGGTCTGTCACTGTATAACACTGGGGTACAGTACTGGTGGGGACAGGTCTGTCACTGTATAACACTGGGGTACAGTACTGGTGGGGACGGGTCTGTCACTGTATAACACTGCGGTACAGTACTGGTGGGGACGCATCTGTCACTGTATAACACTGGGGTACAGTACCGGTGGGACAGTTCTGTACTGTATAACACTGGGGTACAAGTCTGTCATTGTATAACACTGGGGTACAGTACTGGTGGGGACAGGTCGGTCGCTGTATAACACGGGGTACAGTACTGGTGGGGACAGGTCTGTCACTGTATAACACTGGGGTACAGTACTGGTGGGGACAGGTCTGTCACTGTATAACACTGGGGTACAGTACTGGTGGGGACAGGTCTGTCACTGTATAACACTGGGGTACAGTACTGGTGGGGACAGGTCTGTCACTGTATAACACTGGGGTACAGTACTGGTGGGGACAGGTCTGTCACTGTATAACACTGGGGTACAGTACTGGTGGGGACAGGTCTGTCACTGTATAACACTGGGGTACAGTACTGGTGGGGACAGGTCTGTCACTGTATAACACTGGGGTACAGTACTGGTGGGGACAGGTCTGTCACTGTATAACACTGGGGTACAGTACTGGTGGGGACAGGTCTGTCACTGTATAACACTGGGGTACAGTACTGGTGGGGACAGGTCTGTCACTGTATAACACTGGGGTACAGTACTGGTGGGGACAGGTCTGTCACTGTATAACACTGGGGTACAGTACTGGTGGGGACAGGTCTGTCACTGTATAACACTGGGGTACAGTACTGGTGGGGACTGGTCTGTCACTGTATAACACTGGGGTACAGTACTGGTGGGGACAGGTCTGTCACTGTATAACACTGGGTACAGTACTGGTGGGGACAGGTCTGTCACTGTATAACACTGGGGTACAGTACTGGTGGGGACAGGTCTGTCACTGTATAACACTGGGGTACAGTACTGGTGGGGACAGGTCTGTCACTGTATAACACTGGGGTACAGTACTGGTGTGGACAGGTCTGTCACTGTATAACACTGGGGTACAGTACTGGTGGGGACAGGTCTGTCACTGTATAACACTGGGGTACAGTACTGGTGGGGACAGGTCTGTCACTGTATAACACTGGGGTACAGTACTGGTGGGGACAGGTCTGTCACTGTATAACACTGGGGTACAGTACTGGTGGGGACAGGTCTGTCACTGTATAACACTGGGGTACAGTACTGGTGGGGACAGGTCTGTCACTGTATAACACTGGGGTACAGTACTGGTGGGGACAGGTCTGTCACTGTATAACACTGGGGTACAGTACTGGTGGGGACAGGTCTGTCACTGTATAACACTGGGGTACAGTACTGGTGGGGACAGGTCTGTCACTGTATAACACTGGGGTACAGTACTGGTGGGGACAGGTCTGTCACTGTATAACACTGGTGTACAGTACTGGTGGGGACAGGTCTGTCACTGTATAACACTGGGGTACAGTACTGGTGGGGACAGGTCTGTCACTGTATAACACTGGTGTACAGTACTGGTGGGGACAGGTCTGTCACTGTATAACACTGGGGTACAGTACTGGTGGGGACGGGTCTGTCACTGTATAACACTGGGGTACAGTACTGGTGGGGACAGGTCTGTCACTGTATAACACTGGGGTACAGTACTGGTGGGGACAGGTCTGTCACTGTATAACACTGGGGTACAGTACTGGTGGGGACAGGTCTGTCACTGTATAACACTGGGGTACAGTACTGGTGGGGACAGGTCTGTCACTGTATAACACTGGGGTACAGTACTGGTGGGGACAGGTCTGTCACTGTATAACACTGGGGTACAGTACTGGTGGGGAAGGGTCTGTCACTGTATAACACTGGGGTACAGTACTGGTGGGGACAGGTCTGTCACTGTATAACACTGGGGTACAGTACTGGTGGGGACGGGTCTGTCACTGTATAACACTGGGGTACAGTACTGGTGGGGACAGGTCTGTCTGTATAACACTGGGGTACAGTACTGGTAGGGACAGGTCTGTCACTGTATATACTGGGTACAGTACTGGTGGGGCCAGGTCTGTCACTGTAAAACACTGGGGTACCGTACTGGTGCGGACGGTCTGTCACTGTATAACACTGAGGTACAGTACTGGTGGGGACAGGTCTGTCACTGTATAAGACTGGTGTGCAGTACTGGTGGGGACGGGTCTGTCACTGTATAACACTGGGGTACAGTACTAGTGGGGACAGGTCTGTCACTGTATAACACTGGGGTACAGTACTGGTGGGGACAGGTTTGTTACAGTATAACACCGGTACAGTACTGGTGCGGACAGGTTTGTCACTGTATAACACTGGGGTACAGTACTGTTGGAGACAGGTCTGTCACTGTATAACACTGGGGTACAGTACTGGCGGGGACAGGTCTGCCTCTGTATAACACTGGGGTACAGTACTGGTGGGGACAGGACTGTCACTGTATAACACGGGGGTACAGTACTGGTGGGGACAGGTCTGTCACTGTATAACACTGGGGTACAGTACTGGTGGGGACAGGTCTGTCACTGTATAACACGGGGGTACAGTACTGGTGGGGACGGGTCTGTCACTGTATAACAAGGGGGTACAGTACTGGTGGGGACAGGTCTGTTCTGTATAACACTGGGGTACAGTACTGGTGGGGACAGGTCTGTCACTGTATAACACTGGGGTACAGTACTGGTGGGGAAAGGACTGTCACTGTATAACACTGGGGTACAGTACTGGTGGGGACAGGTCTGTCACTGTATAACACTGGGGTACAGTCCTGGTGGGGACAGGTCTGTCACTGTATAACACTGGGGTACAGTACTGGTGGGGACAGGTCTGTCACTGTATAACACTGGGGTACAGTACTGGTGGGGACAGGTCTGTCACTGTATATCACGGGGGTACAGTACTGGTGGGGACAGGTCTGTCTCTGTATAACACTGGGGTACAGTACTGGTGGGGACAGGTCTGTCACTGTATAACACTGGGGTACAGTACTGGTGGGGACAGGTCTGTCACTGTATAACACGGGGCTACAGTCCTGGTGGGGACGGGTCTGTCACTGTATAACACTGGGTTACAGTACTGGTGGGGACAGGTCTGTCACTGTATAACACGGTACAGTACTGGTGGGGACAGGTCTGTCACTGTATAACACTGGGTTACAGTACTGGTGGGGACAGGTCTGTCACTGTATAACACTGGGGTACAGTACTGGTGGGGACAGGTCTGTCACTGTATAACACTGGTGTACAGTACTGGTGGGACTGGTCTGTCACTGTATAACACTGGGGTACAGTACTGGTGGGGACATGTCTGTCACTGTATAACACTGGGGTACAGTACTGGTGGGGACGGGTCTGTCACTGTTTAACACTGGGGTACAGTACTGGTGGGGACATGTCTGTTATTGTATAACACGGGTACAGTACTGCTGGGGACAGGTCTGTCACTGTATAACACTGGGGTACAGTACTGGTGGGGACATGTCTATCACTGTATAACACTGGGGTACAGTACTGGTGGGGACAGGTCTGTCACTGTATAACACTGGGTTAAGGTACTGGTGGGGACTGATCTGTCACTGTATAACACTGGGGTACAGTACTGGTGGGGACATGTCTGTCACTGTATAACACTGGGGTAGAGTACTGGTGGGGACAGGTCTGTTATTTTATAACACTGGGTTACAGTACTGGTGGGGTCGGGTCTGTCACTGTATAACACTGGGGTACTGTACTGGTGGGGACAGGTCTGTCACTGTATAACACTGGTGTACAGTACTGGTGGGGACAGGTCTGTCACTGTATAACACTGGTGTTCAGTACTGGTGGCGAATGGTCTGTCTTTATAACACTGGGGTACAGTACTGGTGGGGAGAGGTCTGTATCTGTATAACACTGGGGTACAGTACTGGTGGGGACAGGTCTGTCACTGTATAACACTATACTACAGTACTGGTGGGACAGGTCTGTCACTGTATAACACTGGGGTACAGTACTGTTGGGGAGAGGTCTGTCACTGTATAACACTGGGGTACAGTACTGGTGGGGACAGGTCTGTCACTGTATAACACGGGGGTACAGTACTGGTGGGGACAGGTCTGTCACTGTATAACACTGGGGTACAGTACTGGTGGGGACAGGTCTGTCTCTGTATAACACTGGGGTACAGTACTGGTGGGGACAGGTCTGTCACTGTATAACACTGGGGTACAGTACTGGTGGGGACAGGTCTGTCACTGTACAACACTGGGTACAGTACTGGTGGGGACAGGTCTGTCACTGTATAACACTGGGTTACAGTACTGGTGGGGACAGGTCTGTCACTGTATAACACTGGTGTACAGTACTGGTGGGGACAGGTCTGTCACTGTATAACACTGGTGTACAGTACTGGTGGGGACAGGTCTGTCACTGTATAACACTGGTGTACAGTACTGGTGGGGACAGGTCTGTCACTGTATAACACTGGTGTACAGTACTGGTGGGGACAGGTCTGTCACTGTATAACACTGGGTTACAGTACTGGTGGGGACGGGACTGTCACTGTATAACACTGGGGTACAGTACTGGTGGGGACAGGTCTGTCCCTGTATAACACTGGGGTACAGTACTGGTGGGGACGGGTCTGTCACTGTATAACACTGGGTTACAGTACTGGTGGGGACAGGTCTGTCACTGTATATCACGGGGGTACAGTACTGGTGGGTACAGGTCTGTCACTGTATAACACTGGGGTACAGTACTGGTGGGGACATGTCTGACACTGTATAACACTGGTGTACAGTACTGGTGGGGAGGGGTCTGTCACTGTATAACACTGGGGTAGAGTACTGGTGGGGACAGGTCTGTTATTTTATAACACTGGGTTACAGTACTGGTGGGGACGGCTCTGTTTCTGTATAACACTGGGGTACAGTACTGGTGGGGACAGGTCTGTCTTTATAACACTGGGGTACAGTACTGGTAGGGACAGGTCTGTCACTGTATATGACTGGGTTACAGTACTGGTGGGGCCAGGTCTGTCACTGTAAAACACTGGGGTACCCTACTGGTGCGGACGGTCTGTCACTGTATAACACTGAGGTACAGTACTGGTAGGGACAGGTCTGTCACTGTATAAGACTGGTGTGCAGTACTGGTGGGGACGGGACTGTCACCGTATAACACGGGTACAGTACTGGTGCGGACAGGACTGTCACTGTATAATACTGGGTCACAGTACTGGTGGGGACAGGACTTCACTGTATAACACTGGGTGACATTACTGGTGGGGACAGGACTGTCACTGCATCACACTGGGGTACAGTACTGGTGGGGACAGGACTGTCACTGTATAACAAGGGGGTACAGTACTGGTGGGGACAGGTCTGTCACTGTATAAAACTGGGGTACAGTACTGGTGGGGACAGGTCTGTCACTGTATAACATGGGGGTACAGTACTGTTGGGGACGGGTCTGTCACTGTATAACAAGGGGGTACAGTACTGGTGGGGACAGGTCTGTTTCTGTATAACACTGGGGTACAGTACTGGTGGGGACAGGTCTGTCACTGTATAACACTGGGGTACAGTACTGGTGGGGAAAGGACTGTCACTGTATAACACGGGGGTACAGTACTGGTGGGGACAGGTCTGTCACTGTATAACACTGGGTTACAGTCCTGGTGGGGACAGGTCTGTCACTGTACAACACGGGTACAGTACTGGTGGGGACAGGTCTGTCACTGTATAACACTGGGTTACAGTACTGGTGGGGACAGGTCTGTCACTGTATAACACTGAGATACAGTACTGGTGGGGACAGGTCTGTTACTGTATAACACTGGGGTACATTACTGGTGGGGACAGGGTCTGTCACTGTATAACACTGGGGTACAGTACTGGTGGGGACAGGTCAGTCACTGCATAACACTGGGGCACAGTACTGGTGGGGAAAGGTCTGTCACTGTGTATCACGGGGGTACAGTACTGGTGGGGACGGGTCTGTCACTGTATAACACTGGGGTTCAGTACTGGTGGGGACATGTCTGTCACTGTATAACACTGGGTTACAGTACTGGTGGGGATGGATCTGTCACTGTATTACACTGGGGTATGGTACTGGTGGGGACATGGCTGTCACTGTATAACACTGGGGTACAGTACTGGTGGGGACATGGCTGTCACTGTATAACACTGGTGGACAGTACTGGTGGGGAGGGGTCTGTCACTGTATAACACTGGGGTACAGTACTGGTGGGGACAGGTCTGTCACTGTACAACACTGGGGTACAGTACTGGTGGGGACAGGTCTGTCACTGTATAACACTGGGGTACAGTACTGGTGGGGACAGGTCTGTCACTGTATAACACTGGTGTACAGTAGTGGTGGGGACAGGTCTGTCACTGTATAACACTGGGGTACAGTACTGGTGGGGACATGTCTGTTATTGTATTACACTGGGGTACAGTACTGCTGGGGACAGGTCTGTCACTGTATATCACGGGGGTACAGTACTGGTGGGGACATCTCTGCCACTGTGTAATACTGGGGTACAGTACTGGTGGGGACAGGTCTGTCACTGTATAACACTGGGTTAAGGTACTGGTGGGGACTGATCTGTCACTGTATAACACTGGGGTACAGTACTGGTGGGGACATGTCTGTCACTGTATAACACTGGAGTAGAGTACTGGTGGGGACAGGTCTGTTATTTTATAACACTGGGTTACAGTACTGGTGGGGACGGGTCTGTCTCTGTATAACACTGGGGTAAAGTACTGGTGGGGACAGGTCTGTCACTGTATAACACTGGAGTACAGTACTGGTGGGGACGGGTCTGTCACTGTATAACACTGGTGTTCAGTACTGGTGGCGAATGGTCTGTCTTTATAACACTGGGGTACAGTACTGGTAGGGACAGGTCTGTCACTGTATATGACTGGGGTACAGTACTGGTGGGGCTACGTCTGTCACTGTAAAACACTGGGGTACCGTACTGGTGCGGACCGTCTGTCACTGTATAACACTGAGGTACAGTGCTGGTGGGGACAGGTCTGTCACTGTATAAGACTGGTGTGCAGTACTGGTGGGGACGGGTCTGTCACTGTACAACACTGGGGTACAGTACTAGTGGGGACAGGTCTGTCGCTGTATAACACTGGGGTACAGTACTGGTGGGGACAGGTCTGTCACTGTATAACACTGGGTTACAGTACTGGTGGGTACAGGTCTGTCACTGTATAACACTGGGGTACAGTACTGGTGGGGACAGGTCTGTCACTGTATAACACTGGGGTACAGTACTGGTGGGTACAGGTCTGTCACTGTATAACACTGGGGTACAGTACTGGTGGGTACAGGTCTGTCACTGTATAACACTGGGGTACAGTACTGGTGGGGACTGGTCTGTCACTGTATAATGCTGGCGCACAGTACTGGTGTGGACGGGTCTGTCACTGTATAACACACTGGTACAGTACTGCTGGGGACAGATCTGTCACTGTATAACACTGTGGTACAGTACTGGTTGGGACGGGTCTTTCACTGTATAACACTGGGTACAATACTGGTGGGGACGGGTCTGTCACTGTATAACACGGGCTTATAGTACTGGTGGGGTCAGGTCTGTCACTGTATAACACTGGGCTACAGTACTGTTGGGGTCCAGTCTGTCACTGTATAACACTGGGGTACAGTACTGGTTGGTACGGGTCTCTCACAGTATAGCAGTGGGGTACAGTACCGCGGGGGACAGGTCTGTTACTGTATAACCCTGGGGTACAGTACTGGAAGGGAGCGGTCTGTCACTTTATAACACTGGGGTGCAGTTCTGGTGGGGACCGGTCTGTCATTGTATAACACTGGGGTACCGTACTGGTGGGGATGGGTCTGTCACTGTATAACACTGGGGTATAGTACTGGTGGGGACGGGTCTGTCACTGTATAATACTGGGCTACTGTACTGGTGGGTACAGGTCTGTCACTGAATAATTCTGGGGTACAGTGCTTGTGGGGACGGGTCTGTCACTGTATAACACTGAGGTACAGTACTGGTGGGGACAGGTCTGTCACTGTATAACACTGGGGTACAGTACTGGTCGGGATAGGTCTGACACTGTTTAGCACTGGGGTACAGTACTGGAGGGTACAGGTGTGTCACTGTATAATTCTGGGGTACAGTGCTTGTGGGGACGGGTTTGTCACTGTATAACACTGAGGTACAGTACTGGTGGGGACAGGTCTGTCACTCTACAACACTGGGGTACAGTTCTGGTGTGGACAGAACTGTCACTGTATAACACTGGGGTACAGTACTGGTGGGGAGAGCTCTGTCACTGGATAACACTGGGGCACAGTACCGGCGGGGACAGGTCTGTCACTGTATACCTCTGGGATACCGTACTGGTGGGTACTGTTATGTCACTGTGTAACACTGAGGTACAGTACTGGTGGGGACTGGTCTGTCACTGTATAACACTGGGGTAAAGTACTGTTGGGGACAGGTCTGTCACTGTATAATACTGGGGTACAGTGCTTGTGGGGACAGGTCTGTCACTGTATAACACTGAGGTACAGTACTGGTGGGGACAGGTCTGTCACTGTATAACACTGGGGTACAGCACTGGTCGGGACAGGTCTGACACTGTATAACACTGGGGTACAGTTCTCGAGGGGACTGGTCTTTCACTGTATAACACTGGGTGACAGTAATAGTGGGGACAGGTCTTTCACTGTATAACACTGGGGTACAGTACTGGTTTGGATCGGTCTGTCATTCTAAAACACTGGGGTACAGTACTTGTGGGGACAGGTCTGTCACTGTATAATACTGGGGTACAGTACTGGTTGGTACAGGTTTGTCTTTGTATAACTCTAGGGTACAGTACTGGTGGGGCCAGGCTGTCACTTTCTAACACTGGGGTACAGTACTGGTGGGGACGGGTCTGTCACTGTATAACACTGGGTTACAGTACTGGAGGGGACAGGTCTGTCACTGTAGAACACTGGGGTATAGTACTGGTGTGGACAGGTCTGTCACTGTTAACGCTGGGGTACAGTACTAGTGGGGACAGGTCTGTCACTGGGGTACAGTATTGGTGGGGATGGGTCTGTCACTGCATAACACTGGGGTATAGTACTGGTGGGGACGGGTCTGTCACCTTATAACACTGGGGTACAGTATTGGTGGGGATGGGTCTGTCACTGCATAACACTGGGGTATAGTACTGGTGGGGACGGGTCTGTCACCTTATAACACTAGGATACAGTACTGGTGTGGACAGGTCTGTCACTGTTAACGCTGGGGTACAGTACTGGTGGGGACAGGTCTGTCACTGTTAACGCTGGGGTACAGTATTGGTGGGGATGGGTCTGTCACCTTATAACACTGGGGTACAGTACTGGTGGGGATGGGTCTGTCACCTTATAACACTGGGGTACAGTACTGGTGGGGACAGATCTTTCACTGCATAACACTAGGATACAGTACTGGTGTGGACAGGTCTGTCACTGTTAACGCTGGGGTACAGTACTGGTGGGGACAGGTCTGTCACTGTTAACACTGGGGTACAGTATTGGTGGGGCTGGGTCTGTCACTGTATAATACTAGGTTACAGTACTGGTGGGTACAGGTCTGTCACTGTATAACACTGGGGTACAGTGCTGGTGGGGATTGGTCTGTCACTGTATAACACTGGGGTACAGTACAGGCGGGGACAGGTCAGTCACTGTATAACACTGGGGTACAGTACTGGTGGGGACATGTCTGTTATTGTACAACACTGGGGGACAGTGCTGGTGGGGACAGGTCTGTCACTGTATAACACTGGGGTACAGTACTGGTGTGGACATGTCTGTCACTGTATAACACGGGGGTACAGTACTGGTGGGGACAGGTCTGTCACTGTATAACACTGGGGTACAGTACTGGTGGGGACAGGTCTGTCACTGTACAACACGGGTACAGTACTGGTGGGGACAGGTCTGTCACTGTATAACACCTGGTTACAGTACTGGTGGGGACAGGTCTGTCACTGTATAACACTGGTGTACAGTACTGGTGGGGACATGTCTGTTACTGTATAACACTGGGGTACAGTACTGGTGGGGACAGGTCTGTCACTGTATAACACTGGGGTTCAGTACTGGTGGGGACATGTCTGTCACTGTATAACACTGGGGTACAGTACTGGTGGGGCCAGGTCTGTCATTGTATCACACTGGGTTACAGTACTGGTGGGGATGGATCTGTCACTGTATTACACTGGGGTATGGTACTGGTGGGGACATGGCTGTCACTGTATAACACTGGTGTACAGTACTGGTGGGGAGGGGTCTGTCACTGTATAACACTGGGGTACAGTACTGGTGGGTACAGGTCTGTCACTGTATAACACTGGGGTACAGTACTGGTGGGGACAGGTCTGTCACTGTATAACACTGGGGTACAGTACTGGTGGGGACGGGTCTGTCACTGTATAACACTGGGGTAGAGTACTGGTGGGGACAGGTCTGTTATTTTATAACACTGCGTTACAGTACTGGTGGGGACGGGTCTGTCTCTGTATAACACTGGGGTACAGTACTGGTAGGGACAGGTCTCTCACTGTATATGACTGGGGTACAGTACTGGTGGGGCCAGGTCTGTCACTGTAACACACTGGGGTACCGTACTGGTGCGGACCGTCTGTCACTGTATAACACTGAGGTACAGTACTGGTGGGGACAGGTCTGTCACTGTATAAGACTGGTGTGCAGTACTGGTGGGGACGGGTCTGTCACTGTACAACACGGGTACAGTACTAGTGGGGACAGGTCTGTCACTGTATAACACTGGGGTACAGTACTGGTGGGGACAGGTCTGTCACTGTATAACACTGGGTTACAGTACTGGTGGGTACAGGTCTGTCACTGTATAACACTGGGGTACAGTACTGGTGGGGACAGGTCTGTCACTGTATAACACTGGGGTACAGTACTGGTGGGTACAGGTCTGTCACTGTATAACACTGGGGTACAGTACTGGTGGGGACTGGTCTGTCACTGTATAACACTGGTGTACAGTACTGGTGGGGACTGGTCTGTCACTGTATAACACTGGGGTACAGTACTGGTGGGGAGTGGTCTGTCACTGTATAATGCTGGCGCACAGTACTGGTGGGGACGGGTCTGTCACTGTATAACACTCTGGTACAGTACTGCTGGGGACAGATCTGTCACTGTATAACACTGGGGTACAGTACTGGTGGGGATGGGTCTGTCACTGTATAACACTGTGGTACAGTACTGGTTGGGACGGGTCTGTCACTGTATAACACTGGGTACAGTACTGGTGGGGACGGGTCTGTCACTGTATAACACGGGCTTATAGTACTGGTGGGGTCAGGTCTGTCACTGTATAACACTGGGCTACAGTACTGTTGGGGTCCAGTCTGTCACTGTATAACACTGGGGTACAGTACTGGTTGGTACGGGTCTCTCACAGTATAGCAGTGGGGTACAGTACTGCGGGGGACAGGTCTGTTACTGTATAACACTGGGGTACAGTACTGGAGGGGAGCGGTCTGTCACTGTATAACACTGGGGTGCAGTTCTGGTGGGGACCGGTCTGTCATTGTATAACACTGGGGTACAGTACTGGTGGGGACGGGTCTTTCACTCTATAACACTGGGGTATAGTACTGGTGGGGACGGGTCTGTCACTGTATAATACTGGACTACTGTACTGGTGGGTACAGGTCTGTCACTGAATAATTCTGGGGTACAGTGCTTGTGGGGACGGGTCTGTCACTGTATAACACTGAGGTACAGTACTGGTGGGGACAGGTCTGTCACTGTATAACACTGGGATACAGTACTGGTCGGGATAGGTCTGACACTGTTTAGCACTGGGGTACAGTACTGGAGGGTACAGGTCTGTCACTGTATAATTCTGGGGTACAGTGCATGTGGGGACGGGTCTGTTACTGTATAACACTGAGGTACAGTACTGGTGGGGACAGGTCTGTCACTCTACAACACTGGGGTACAGTTCTGGTGTGGACAGAACTGTCACTGTATAACACTGGGGTACAGTACTGGTGGGGAGAGCTCTGTCACTGGATAACACTGGGGTACAGTACCGGCGGGGACAGGTCTGTCACTGTATACCTCTGGGATACCGTACTGGTGGGTACTGTTATGTCACTGTATAACACTGAGGTACAGTACTGGTGGGGACTGGTCTGTCACTGTATAACACTGGGGTAAAGTACTGTTGGGGACAGGTCTGTCACTGTATAATACTGGGGTACAGTGCTTGTGGGGACGGGTCTGTCACTGTATAACACTGAGGTACAGTACTGGTGGGGACAGGTCTGTCACTGTATAACACTGGGGTACAGCACTGGTCGGGACAGGTCTGACACTGTATAACACTGGGGTACAGTTCTCGAGGGGACTGGTCTTTCACTGTATAACTCTGGGTGACGGTAATAGTGGGGACAGGTCTTTCACTGTATAACACTGGGGTACAGTACTGGTTTGGATCAGTCTGTCATTCTAAAACAGTGGGGTACAGTACTTGTGGGGACAGGTCTGTCACTGTATAACACTGGGGTACAGTACTGGTTGGTACAGGTTTGTCTTTGTATAACTCTAGGGTACAGTACTGGTGGGGCCGGGCTGTCACTTTCTAACACTGGGGTACAGTACTGGTGGGGATTTGTCTGTCATTGTATAACACTGGGTTACAGTACTGGAGGGGACAGGTCTGTCACTGCAGAACACTGGGGTATAGTACTGGTGGGGACGGGTCTGTCACTGTATAACACTGGTGTACAGTACTGGTGGGGAGGGGTCTGTCACTGTATAACACTGGGGTACAGTACTGGTGGGTACAGGTCTGTCACTGTATAACACTGGGGTACAGTACAGGTGGGGACAGGTCTGTCACTGTATAACACTGGGCTACAGTACTGTTGGGGTCCAGTCTGTCACTATATAACACTGGGGTACAGTACTGGTTGGTACGGGTCTCTCACAGTATCGCAGTGGGGTACAGTATTGCGGGCGACAGGTCTGTTACTGTATAACACTGGGGTACAGTACTGGAGGGGTGCCGTCTGTCACTGTATAACACTGGGGTGCAGTTCTGGTGGGGACGGGTCTGTCACTGTATAACACTGGGGTACAGTACTGGTGGGGACGGGTCTGTCACTGTATAACACTGGGGTATAGTACTGGTGGGGACGGGTCTGTCACTGTATAATACTGGGCTTCAGTACTGGTGGGTACAGGTCTGTCACTGTATAACACTGGGGTGCAGCGTTGGTGGGGACAGGTATGTCACTGTATAGCTTTGGGGTCCTGTACTGGTGGGGACAGGTCTGTCACTCTACAACACTGGGGTACAGTACTGGTGTGGACAGAACTGTCACTGTATAACACTGGGGTACAGTACTGGTGGGGAGAGCTCTGTCACTGTATAACACTGGGGTACAGTACCGGTGGGGACAGGTCTCTCACTGTATACCTCTGGGATACCGTACTGGTGGGTACTGTTATGTCACTGTATAACACTGAGGTACAGTACTGGTGGGGACTGGTCTGTCACTGTATAACACTGGGGTACAGTACTGTTGTGGACAGGTCTTTCACTGTATAATACTGGGGTACAGTGCTTGTGGGGATGGGTCTGTCACTGTTTAACACTGAGGTACAGTACTGGTGGGGACAGGACTGTCACTGTATAACACTAGGGTACAGTACTGGTCGGGACAGGTCTGTCACTGTTAGCACTGGGGTACAGTACTGGTGGGAACAGGTCTATCACTGTATTACACTGAGGCACAGTACTCGTGGGGACAGATCTGTAACTGTATAACACTGGGGTACAGTTCTGGAGGGGACTGGTCTTTCACTGTATTACACTGGGGTACAGTACTTGTGGGGACTGGTCTGTCACTGTATAACACTGGGTGACAGTACTAGTGGGTACAGGTCTGTCACTGTATAACACTGGGGTACAGTACTGGTTTGGATTGGTCTGTCATTCTAAAGCACTTGGGTACAGTACTGGTGGGGAGAGGTCTGTCACTGTATAACACTGGGGTACAGTACTGGTGGGTACAGGTTTGTCTTTGTATAACTCTAGGGTACAGTACTGGTGGGGCTGGGCTGTCACTTTCTAACACGGGTACAGTACTGGTGAGGACGGGTCTGTCACTTTATAACACTGGGGTACAGTACTGGTGGGGACGGGTCTGTCACATTATAACACTGGGGTACAGTACTGGTGGGGACAGATCTGTCACTGCATAACACTAGTGTACAGTACTGGTGGGTACAGGTCTGTCACTGTATAACACTGGGGTACAGTGCTGGTGGTGATAGGTCTGTGACTGTATAACACTGGGGTACTGTACTGGTGGGGACAGGTCTGTCACTGTATAACACTGGGGTACAGTACTGATGGGGACAGGTCTCTCCCTGTGTAACACTGGGGTGCAGTACTGGTGGGGACAGGTCTGTGACTGTATAACACGGGTACAGTACTGGTGGGGACAGGTCTGTCACTGTATAACACTGGAGTACTGTACTTGTGGGGATCGGTCTTTCACTGTATAACACTGGGGTATAGTACTGGAGAGTACAGGTCTGTCACTGTTTGTAACACTGGGGTACCGTATTGGTGGGGACAGGTCTGACACTGTATAGCTCTGGGTTACTGTACTGGTGGGGTCTGGGCTCTCACTGCATAACTCTGGGATACAGTACTGGTGGTGGCAGTTCTGTGTCTGTTTAACACTGGGGTACAGCACTGGTGCGGACAGCCTGTCACTTTATAACACTGGGGTGCAGTACTGATGCGGACTACTCTGTCACTTTATAACACTGGGTGACATTACTGTATTCGAGCAGGTCTGTCACTTTATAACACTGGGGGATATTACTGGATTTGGACAGGTCTGTCACTGTTTCACAATGTGGTACAATACTGGTGAGGACAGGTCTGTCACTGTATAACACTGGGGTACAGTATTTTTGGGGACAGGTCTTTCACTGTATAACACTGGGGGACAATAGTGGTGTGGACAGGTGTGTCTCTGTATCATACTCAGGTGCAGTACTGGTGGGATGGTGTTCCAGGACTTTGACCCAGCAATAGTGAAGGAACAGCAAAATAATTCCAATTTAGAACAGCCAGGAGCTTTGAAGGGAACTTCCAGGTGGGTTGTGTCTCCATGCATCTCTGTCCTTGTCCTTCTAGGGAACTGTGGCTGTGTCTTGGACGGTGCTCTCGTTGGAGCCTTAGTGAATCTCTGCTGTGCACCCTGTAGATGGTATACACTGCTGCTACTGTGCATCAGTGGTGGAGGAAGTGAATGTTTGTAGATGGGGTGCCATTTAACTGGGGCTGCTTTGTCCTGGACAGTGTCAAGCTTCTTGAGTGTTGTGGGAGCTGCACTCATCCAGGCAAGTGGGGAGTATTCCATCACACTCCTGACTTGTGCCTTGTAGATGGTGGACAGGCTTTGGGGAGTCAGAAGGTGAGTTACTCATCGCAGGATTCCGAGCCTCTGACCTGCTCTTGTAGCTACAGTATTTATATGGCTAGTCCAGGTCAGTTTCTGCTCAATTGTAACCCCCAGGATGTTGTTAGTGTGGGATTCAGCAATGATAATGGCATTGAATGTCAAGGATAGATAGTTACATTCTTGATGGTGGGAGTGGAGGCATCTCTAGACCAGGCTTGTTAAAGGAAAGATTTCCTTTCCAAAAGGATATTCGGGAAGCAACTGTGTTTTCATTGTAACCCAACAGTGTCAGGATCACCTCTCCTGACACCAGGCTTTATTTCCAGATTCATTTAGTTTTTTTGTAAAACCTGCAGTTTTACAGTCCTGGTGGGATCTGGACTCATATATTTTGGACTATTCATCTCGTAAGATAAATACTATACTATTGTAGCCTCGTATTTGTATGTGTTAGAGAGTGCATGAGCATGCAGTAGAGCATGCGTGTTAGTCTCTGTGTGTGTGGGTGCATGTGTGTAATGTGCGTGTGTGTCGTGTGTGTGCACGCATTTGTGTGTGTATGGTTTAGTGTGTCTGTTAGAGCGTGTGCGCATGCGTTAGAGTGTATGTGCGTTCAAATATTTATTTCCTGCCTCCCCCTCTCCCCCTCCCCCCTTTCCTAAAGGCCCTGACTGCTGCTGGGGTACAAGGGTAGAAAGTAATATTTATATCTGAATCCAGGCAGTGAGCTGCAGCAGGCTATTCAACCGTGGGAGAGCGGGTGGGGGTGTGGCAAGGTGCTGGGTGGGGAGCGGGTGGCGGCACCACCGTGAATCCGGTTGCTGTTTCTCGTCTGATTTCCGTGCACATGGTCCGTGATCCAGAGCAGAATCCCAGCTAATTTTTCCTCTCCCGAATCGGGAAGAAAGGGAGGGGTGGGGGGGTGTCGTGTTGCTTCCTATCCTGCCGCTGTGGTGAGATCAGCGAGCTCAGCAGGGATAGGCGATGGGACCTGTTCCCCTGACTGGCTCATTTATAGCCAAGCTCACACTGAATGAGTTATCGGGATGGCGCTGGAGGCAGGGAGGGAGCACAGACTGCGTTGGAAATTGCAGTAAGTTTCTATGTTCAGCATGATGAATAACTCAGTGGATCCCATGTGACCACAGGCTCCTGAAAATGATGGGAGCGGCTCGGGAAATAAGCACTGGTCAGCTTAGTGGCTGACCAAGGATGATGTGGGTTGAGAGGTCTGGGCTACTCTCCAACCCCAGCAAGGCCCCATCATTGACAGCAGCAGGAATTCTGAACGATAAGCCCAGAGGGTTGCACCCTCCCCTTACGGTGCAGGTCAGTGAACTGGCTGCAGTTCATCCATTAGCACACAGCGCTGAGAATGAGAGGGAGAGGAGGTACGTTACGTAGGATGGGCAATTTGAGCCAAGGAGGAATTAAGGTGTCAACAAAATGGAGAGACTAGAAAGGTTGTGGCAGAATTTGGAAGTTCAAGCTGAGTAAGGGATCAGACACCCATTAGCAGAGCTCCCTGCTATGTCAGTTGGTAATTCAAGAGAGATCCAGACCAGAGACAGCCCCAGTTCGATCCCTGGTCTGTGGTGATCTCAGGCTTAGCTTTGGCCTCAGCATCCCTGGGCCAGTGGGAGGAACCAATCAGCTGAAGCACTGGCTATTGGCCTCTATCCGGCATGTCATTGTGAACAATGAGCAAGGACCAGCTCAGAACTTTGGCTGTGTCACTGTCTAGCCTGGCCCATGGAGAATGGGCAAAGTGCTAGATATTCTAGATGAACCATCGTCCTCAAGAAAGCAAGCAAGAGCTATGAAGGGAGCAGGAAAAAAATAGTAGCCATTCAATTAATTTGGCATATTAAAAAGTAACCAGGAAACTGTGGTTGTAATTTTCTGCTAACTGGTGTTAAATCAGCGACTTGCATTTATTTTTACAGCTTTATCATAGTAAAGCCTCCCAAGAGTGTAATCAGAGAAAAACTGGTGTCAAACTAAATTAGGATAAGTGACTCAAAGAGGTAGTTTTTTATGGAACTGCTTAAAGGAGGGTGAAGAGGTGGAGAGGTTTAGGGAGGAAATTCCACAGCCTTGGACCAAGACAGCTGAAGGCATGGCTGCCAATGGTGGTGTGAAGAAAGGGAGGAATGAACAGAGGAGCCAGGATCGGAGGAATGCAAAGTGTCGTTGGAATGGAAGAGGTTATAGAGCTAGGCAGGGACGAGGCCATGGAGAGATTTGAAAACAAGGATGAGGATTTTAAAAAGGATGTATTTAGGGATTGGCAGCCCATGTAGGTCAGCGAACACAGGGGATGAGGGATGAATAGGACTTAGCAGGCAGCTGAGTTTTCGATGACCTCAAGTTTACGGAGGGTGGAAAGTGGGAGATTGACCATCAGTGTTTTAGAGTAGTCAAGACTAAAGGTCACAAAGGCATGGTTGAGGGTTTCAGCAGCAGAAGAGCTGAGGCAAGGCAGAGTTGGGTGATGTTACAGAAGTGGAAATAGGCAGTCTGGGTGACTGTCCTTCCTCATCCTTCTCAACCTGTGTGAACCTTTAGTAACAGTTGGCCACACCATCCACTTCCAACATCTCTCCTCCATCGTCCAGCTGAGTGGGACCGCCCTCGCCTGTTTCCTGTCTCCTCCTGCAATCTCCTCCTGACCTAGAGCTCTCCGAGATATCTGTCCTCCTCTAATTCCAGCCTCTTGAGCATCCTTGATTCTAATCGTTCCACCATTGGTGGCTGCGCCTTCAGCTTCCCAGGTCCCACACTCTGGAATGCCCTCCCTAAACTTCTCTGCTTTGCTACCTGGCTTCCCTCCCTTAAGACTCTCCTTGAAAACCTACCTCCTTGACTATGGTTTTGGCCAGCTTATGTGGCTCAGTGTTATGCTTAGTTTTATCCTGTCTCTGTGAATCTCCTTGGGAGGTTTTATTACGTTGAAAGGTACTATCTAAATGAAGTGGTCGTTGACCTATGGCCACAGTCACATAGGGCATCATTTGGGGCTTTGATAAGGGTCGTCTCAGTGCTGTGGCAGGGCAGAAATCTGATTGGAGAGACTAAAACTTGCAGTTGTGGGAAAGATGGGCAGAGATTTGGGAGGAGCTGACACGTTCAGCAACTTGGGAGAGGAAAGGGATCTTGGAGTTTGGGCAGCACTTTGCAAGGGCAGAGAAGCCAAGGATACATTTTTGGAAGAGTAAGGGTAATGTTAGCAGATTTGAGAGAGAAGGGGGTCAGTACCTGAAGAGACTGTTTTCCAGATCAGACAGGGACCAGGAAAGGAAGCTGGGAGGTCAGCAGTTCGGTGGGAATAGAGTCAAGGGAACATCCTCGTGGATGATGTGATTTGTTGCTCAAATTGAAATGAATGTTTTCTTCTCTCAAGGTTCATTTGTGTGGAATTTTATGGAGAGCTGGACTGCACAGGCAGTGGTGAGGGGAGGACTTACTAATGGCTGGCCAAGACACAAGGTAACGCTCCCATCGGAATGGACTTATTGGGTCTAGATCAGCGAATTCTGGAGCACAGCAGAGTCCAGCACCAGGAAAGACCTCAATCCCTCCAGCTGCCAAAAATAAATGCCCCCCCAAATCACCCAAAAGCCTCAAATATGTGTCCAACTTTCCTTTAAAATCCTCCCCCACCCTGTCCTCTCTTTACTGGGCTCTTCATGCCACACACTCACCACCTTGTGTAAACTATTTAAATCGGTACTCTCCATATCCCTATCATCCTTGACCACTGACCTTGTCTCCTGGCCCTGGATTTTGTGTCCAATTTCAACTTGGGATCATAAATGGTTACAGCATAGAAGGAGACCATTCGGCCCACCACATCGATGCCGGCTCTCTGCAGGAGCAGCTCAGCTAGTCGCACTTCTTGCCTTTTCTCAGTGGCCCTGCAAATGTTCTCTCTTCAGCCTCTTATCCAATTCCCTTTTGAAAGTCATGATTGACCCTGGCTCTAACGCACTCTCAGGCAGTGCATGCCGGATCCTAACCAGTTGCTGAGTAAAAATTGTTTCCTAGTGTTTCCATTGGCAATTCTGCCATTCTCCTTAAATAGGTGTCCTCTGGTCCTTGACTCTTCTGTCAATGGGAACAGTTGCTCTTTGCCCAGTTCCCTCAGGATTTTGAACATTTCTATCAAAATCTTCTCTCAACCTTCTCTACTCTAACATATTATCAGGGTTCAGTTCATATGTCTTGAATCCTTCAATGATCTCTCCCTTGAGCTACAATTCCCCCAAAATAGTTAATCAATCCTGAGGTTATAGGAACAGGAGTTGGCCATTCAGCCCCTCGAGTCTGTTCTACCATTTAGTAAGGTCATGCAGAACTAAATGGATTAGCTCCATCTGATTTCCTTGGTCCATAACCCTTAATATTCTTGTCTAACAAAAATCTATTCATTGGAGTTTTGGAATTTTCAGTTGACCCCAGCCTCAAAGCTTTCTGGGGGCGAGAGTCCCAGATTTCCACTCCCCTGAGTGACGAAGTACTTCCCAACATCATCTGTGAACAGCCTGGCTCTAATTATAAATTTCTGGACCTAGTTCTGGACTCCCTCCACCAGAGACAATAGTTTCTTTCCATCTACCCAATCATTTTGAACATCTCAATTAGATTATTCCTTAAATCTATGATACTGAAGGGAACACAAGCCCAGTTTATGCAACATGGCATCTTCATTTGATCCTTTTAGTCTTGTTCTTCATCCTCTTCACCGTAACCAATCGCAGGCTCTTCACCCTCTCCACCATAACCAATCACAGGCTCTTCGCTCTCTCCATGGTAACCAATTGCAAGCTCTTTGCCCTCTCCATGGTAACCAATCACAGGCTCTTCACCCTCTCCATGATAACCAATCGCAGGCTCCTCACCCTCTCCACGGTAACCAATCGCAGGCTCTTCACCCTCTCCACAGTAACCAATCGCAGGCTCTTCACCCTCTCCATGATAACCAATCGCAGGGTCTTCACCCTCTCCACCATAACCAATCGCAGGCTTTTCTCCCTTTCCACCGTAACCAATCGCAGGCTCTTCACCCTCTCCATGGTAACCAATTGCAGGCTCTTCGCCCTCTCCATGATAACCAATCGCAGGCTCCTCACCCTCTCCACGGTAACCAATCGCAGGCTCTTCACCCTCTCCATGATAACCAGTCGCAGGCTCTTCACCCTCTCCACAGTAACCAATCGCAGGCTCTTCACCCTCTCCATGATAACCAATCGCAGGCTCTTCACCCTCTCCATGGTAACCAATCGCAGGCTCTTCGTGCTCTCCATGGTAACCAATCACAGGCTCTTTGCCCTCTCCATGGTAACCAATCGCAGTCTCCTCACCCTCTCCACAATAACCAATCGCAGGCTCTTCACCCTTTCCACGGTAACCAATCGCAGGCTCTTCATCCTCTCCACGATAACCAATCGCAGGCTCTTTGCTCTCTCCACAGTCACCAGTCCCAGGTTCTCGGCCTTCTCCAGTTGTGGCCACACAAGTTTCCAGAATTGTACCGAGTACTCCAGGTTTGTGGTACCAGGGCACAGATTCCTCTGAAATCCAGCAATTCTGAGGTTAACTGTAAGCCAAGTGCTGTCAAGGATGGGAAATCTCGCTCTCGTTCACTCAGCCTTGTTGACTTAGTTCAATGATGTCCTCAGCACTTGGCGTGTGGTGCGTCGTTGACAGAGACCTGTCTAGCACAATATGTACGGTCGTGTGACAGAGAGAACGTTGTTTAACAGAAGTGCACCATTGTCAGGCGTCTTGACCCAACGTGGAACAAATGTAGCTTGTGCATATCTCTGTTAGTGTTGGTCTCAGCCCAGTGAAGCATGCTTGCCTCCAGGTCCAAAAGCCATGGGCTCAAGTGCGCACTTCAGAGACTTGAGCACATAATCTCACTTGAGTGCAGTACGGAGGGAATGCGGCACTGCTGGAAGTGCTGTCTTCTAGATGAGACCAAACCCAAACCTAAACTGCCCTTTCAGGTAGATGTAATAGATCCCATGGCACCATTTCAAAGCAGAACGAGCAAGTTCTCCTCAGTGCCCAAAAAAACAATCACTAAAAACTGATTATCTGGTCATGATCTCACTGGTGTTTGTGGGAGCTTGCTGAAATGGTAGCAAAATGGTAGCTGTGTTGCCTCCATTGCAACTGTGACTACACTCCAAAAGTGTCTCATTGGATGTGAAGCTCTCTTGGGATGTCCCAAGAGCTTGAGTGGTGCCATAAAAATGTACTCCTAGTCTCGGGTCTGAGACAGAGGGGGAGGAAGAGGCAGCCATGTGCTGGGCTAGGGAAAAAAATCACTACTCCAAAACAGAAAAGGACAATGCACAGAGTGCTGGTGCAGTCCCAGCCAGGCTCGAGTCTGGTTTAAATTGGGCTGCCAATCAGAGAGTCTAGATTGTCCCTGGAGGGCAATGTGGGCGGGGGGTCTTAACCTGGCAGCCACAGGCCACGTGCCGTCTCATGCCAAGTCAAAAAAAAACTAAGGAAATAAAACGGCAGGGAAAGAGAGGAAATCCAAATCAAGAAGACTAAATGCCCCAGAGAGCAAAAGGATGTTTTTGTCAAAACCAAAAGGCACGTTAAAAAAAAAATGCGGAGCGGTTCAGCTTTTATTGTGGGGGTTTCAACTTGTGCTTTTATTTAATGTTGTGCAGCCGGAGAGAAGGGGAGAACCCCCACGATCGAGGTGTTCCGCATGTCTGGACGGCACGCGGCAACATTGGGATCCCCGAGCAGCTGCCTGGCCTTGGTGGCAAAGTGGTGCTGCAGGTTGCCCTGGGAACAGAACACTGCGTGCTCCTGACAGAAGGTGAGCGGGCTGGGCAGAGTCAGCCTGACAGGTGACGGCTGCAAAGGGCTTTTAAAGTCTGTCAGCCAGCCAGTCGCACCAAGCGAATTTGCTTTGGAGGCAAGGGTGGGGAAGCATCAGACGTGACCCGGCTGGACAAGGAACTGCAGGGAAATTAGCAAGGCCTGGATAATGAGTGGGGGCGGTGGGTTACACAGGCAGGGGGTGAGAGCGCAGAAGTCCAGTGATAGCAGGGTGTACTCCGTAACAGGCTGCAGGACCAGGCAGATTGACCCTGGGGTGGGGGGAAGGGGTTGGGTGCAGGATCTGAACCCAGACAGCCTGTGTGGGAGGCTGTCAGAGGATGGTGGTGGTGACAGGGGAAAGTATCCCTGTTCCCCTTGGCCCACAAGCAGTGCTGTAAAGTGCACTTAACATCTCCCCGAAGCAGCCCTCCCCTCCCTTCAGCAGCCTGGGAAGCCCATCGAACCCATTGTAAAACCTGCAAATCAGGTTAAACCTGCTGCTGCCCGCCTCATTAACATAGTCAAATTGGCAAGCAGCCTCCTGGGAGCCCATTGGCTGCCCACCTCCCTCTTGCCTCTGGAAAACCGGGGGACGGGCAGGCCGGAGCTGACTTTCTGGTGCGCTTGGAATTTAGTGCGCTGGGGGGTTGGGGGGGGGGGGGGGGGGGGGGGGGGGGGGGGTTGGCGTTACATGATGTTAATGTGGGATCACGCCCCCAGACTCCCTGTGGGCACCCAGTAACCTGGGTGCCAGTGGGTTGGCCCCCATTGGGGCACCTGAACCCTGGGCGTGGAACACTCTGGGTTGCCGCGGCGAACTCCAAGAAAGCTGAATTGAAAATAGTTTCTCCCTGAAGAGCAACTTGGGGCCGCGGTGAAACCAAGGGATTCGAATGTCCGGGTACAGAAATCACTAAATCCTAGGGGACGGGCACAAAATGTAAGCGAAGTATTGGCACAGTTACAAAAGCAAAATACTGTGGATGCTGGAAATCTCAGATTTAAAAGAAATTGCTGGAAATACTCAGCAGGTCAGGCAGCGAGTGTGTGGAGAGAAAGAGAGTTAACGCTTCAAGTCAAGATGACTTTTCCTCGAGTATTTCCGGCATTTTTAATTATTATTTTATATTATAATGAAATGTTGGCCTTTAACGCTAGAGAGGTGGCTGTTATGTGATAGCTGGATAAAGCTCTGGTTAGACCCCCTCTGGTATGCCGCATTCAGTTCTGGACAGCACACCTCAGAAATGATGTTCTTTTGCATTCGTTTGTGGGAGCTGGTCGTTGCTGGCTAGGCCCAGCATTTATTGCCCATCCCTAATTGCCCCTTGAGAAGGTGGTGGTGAGCCGCCTTCTTGAACCGCTGCAGTCCATGTGGTGTAGGTACACCCACAGTGCTGTTAGGGAGGGAGTTCCATGTGTTGGCCTTGGAGAGGGTAGGGTGCAGATTCAGTAGAATTTCGGGATTTAAAGGGTTAAATTTTGAGGATAAATTGTACCCTCAAGTTTAGATGGTTGAGGGGTGATACAACTGAAACAAACTAATTTTTTCCTCCACTTGAGGGAATTAAGAACCAGGGGTCATGATCTTAAAATTAGTCCCAGGCCATTTAGGAGTGAAATCAGGAAGTAACCCCTCCACCTAAAAGATAATGGAAATCTGAAACCCTGTCCCCCGTAAGGCTCTGAATGTTGGGTCAAATGAAATTTTCAAGACTGAGATTGATAGACTTATAAACAAAAAAACTGCAGATGCTGGAAATCCAAAACAAAAACAGAATTACCTGGAAAAACTCAGCAGGTCTGGCAGCATCGGCGGAGAAGAAAAGAGTTGACGTTTCGAGGCCTCATGACCCAGGGTCATGAGGCCTCGAAACGTCAACTCTTTTCTTCTCCGCCGATGCTGCCAGACCTGCTGAGTTTTTCCAGGTAATTCTGTTTTTGTTTTTGATAGACTTATGTTGGTTTAAGGGATGGTGATGGAAATTGGGTAAATTGGGTTTAGATACAGATTCGAATCGTCTAAATTTGAATAGTGGAACAGGCCCGAGGTGCTGAGTGACCTACTCCTGGTTTTTTTTTTTATTTATATATACTATATCTCTCCTTGTCCTCATTAGACATAGCTTGCCACAACTTTCCCCCTCCAATTCCTCTCCTCCAATTCTGTAGCTCATTGAGACGCGCCTTAGAATCAATCATAGGTAGTTTACAACATGGAAAGAGGCCACTTGGCCCATCGTGTCTGTGCTGGCTGATAATCGAGCCTCCCAGTATAATCCAGCATTTAGTCCATAACCCTGCAGGTTACGGCACTTGAGGTGCATATTGAGACACCTGTTAAGTGATTTGAGGGTTTCTGCCTCTACTACCCTTTGTCAGTGAGTTCCAGACCCCCACAACTCTCTAAGTGAAAATATTTTCCTCATTTCCCGTCTAACCTTCCTATCAATCACTTAAAATCTACACCCCCGAGTTGCTGACCTCTCTCCTTCCCATCCACTGTATCCAGGCCCCTCACAATTTTGTACACCTCAACCAAAGCTCCCCTCAGCCTTCTCTATCCCAAGGAGAACAACCCCAGCCTATTCAATCTTTCCTCATAGCTGCAATTTTCCAGTCCAGGCAACATCCTCATGAATCTCCTCTGTACCGTCTCTAGTGCCTTGCCTAGTCAGAGCATCTCCAGTAATGGCTTTTCTGCTTAGCCCGCTACCATTACCTCTGCAATCCTCCAAGGATCTATCCGAGGCCCCCTCTTCATCATCATCTATGTGCTCCCCCTTGGCGACATTGTCCGCAGGCGTGCCCTCAGCTTCCGCATGTATGCTGCCTGTTCAGTTTGCCCTCTTCGCCATCTCCTAATCCCCTTCACTGCCTCGGGTGGCTTGTCTGACATCTAGTCTGAGATGAGGTGTAGTTGTTCTCAGTTATACGTTGATAATTGGCTTTGGCCCCTGCCACAAACTCTGGGCCCTGACCACTGATTCTATCCCTCGCCCTGGCCACTGATCCCATCCTTCACCCTGACCACTGGCTTCGGCTGAAGCAGTAGCCTCGGAGACCCAGTAAAACCCAGACTGAGCTTCCGACTCCATATTCTCTCCGTCACAGAGACCACCACGTCTCTACCTCACCTCAACGCATCTGCTTCTGAAATCCTCTTACAGTGGCTTGGACGCCTCTAGACTTGACTATTCTAATATGACGAAAGCAAAATACTGCGGATGCTGGAAATCTGAAATAAAAACAAAGTGCTGGAAAAACCCAGCAGGTCAGGCAACATCTGTGGAGAAACAGTCAACATTTCAAGTCCAATATGACCCTTCTTTGGAACCCAATAGTTGGCTAATCCAGTGCTCTCCTGGCTGGTCTTCCATAAATTTATGCTCATCCAAAACAGTGCTCTTTTGGCACAAAGTCCCATGATCAATCCCCACCTTGGCTCCCTGTCCATGCTTCACTCCTCCTTATCTCTTTAACCTCTTCCAACGCTGTGATGCCTTGGGGCCATTCTTCAGAACGCAAGCACTTTTGATGAACGAGCGCCCTGAAATTCTTTTCTCTTTTCAGGTGGTGATGTCTACAGCTTTGGACGCTTTCCGTGGCGACCAGAATGTGAGGCCAATCGATTGGCGGTCCCCACTCTGGAGCAGGCCTTAGCTGGCTTGAATGTGGTTAGTGTGGCGGCCGGAAGCCATCACAGCGGAGCGGTAACCCAGGATGGAACTGTGTACATGTGGGGAGAGAACTCGTCCTGCCAGTGCGCAGTCCAGGGTCAGAGCCAGGTCCCAATGCCCACCCTGGTCACAATCTCCGACCCCGAGACCAGCCCCCCTGAGCTGGCCAAGACGGTGCAGCTGGCCTGCGGGGAACAGCACACCCTGGCCTTGTCGACGAGGCAAGAGGTTTGGGCCTGGGGCAGCGGCTGCCAGCTCGGACTCGTCACGACCGCTTTCCCCGTGGCAAGGCCTCAGAAGCTGGAGCACCTCGCCGGCCGGGCAGTGATGCAAATCGCTTGCGGCGCCCACCACAGCCTGGCCCTGGTCCGGAAGCCCTGGCCCCACGAGAAGAGGCAGAACTCGGAGAAGTGCCACCACTGCCACCAGCTGCTGCTGACCATGATGGACAAGGAAGACCACGTGATCATCTCGGACAGTCACTACTGCCCGCTGGGCATGGCACTGACCAACTCTGAGCACAAGCACCCTGCGCCGAAGCCCGACCACCACCCTGGCGAGCAGCTTCCTCCCGACCGAGGCACAGACGCAGGAAGCTCTGAGCTTCCCCAGCCGGCGCAGCCCCAGCGCTTGCTGGACAAGGCCAAGGAAATGGAACTGGCACAGCCTCCCGATAACCCCGAGGACGGCGAGACTCCCAGCCCCCAGCAGGCACAAGGTGGAGTGGCAAACGCCATGAAAGCCAGGAGCTCCCACTACCCCGATGAGGAGGCGGTGAAGGCGTACCTCAGAAAGCTGTCCGACAACTCCCAGTCCGACCCTTCCGTGAAAAACCCGCACCCTCCAAACCCCCCGCCCTTACCGGCGTCCAAGGGCGCCCAACCCCCCAGCCCTTCCTCTGCAGCCCCTTCAACGTTCAACAACCTGGTGGTCTCCTGCGCCTCAGTGGTTGGGGAGAGAGTGGCCGCCACTTACGAAGCCCTTTCGCTCAGGAAGGTCGTGAATTACTACTACCCGTCTCCGGGCACAGTTGCCACTTGCGCCGGCAGCTCAGCCAGCGGTGGAATCCAGCACAAGGAGACCAGGGAGGAGCTGGTGAAAATGGAGGAGTGCATGCTCGACAAAAAGAGCTTCAGCCTGGGGGATATCCGGGAGCAAGGCTCAGAGGGCATGTGCCGTCGACTGTCTCTGCCAGGTCTTCTGTCTCAAGGTACCGTACCACTACAGGCAAAGGTGGGGTTCAGACAGGTAGTGGTCACCAGTCCCAAGGAGTCGTGGTCCAGCTGAAGCAACAACAGCTCCACTAGTATTTCTGCAAAAGGCTGATGAACGATTTGTGTAGATACCCTCTGTCGCCATTTCACTCATTCACCAGTCTCCCTCTGACCCACTGAATGTGTGCATCAGTCTCACCCTGACCCGTGTCTGTGTTTTTCTCTGTTAATCTTGATTGATTGTTGTTAGAATAATGGTAGTAATTCCTGGCAGTAGTTTAAGTTGAGTTTTCAGATATGCTGCCGTCTAATTAAGCCGTTCTTATTTGCCTGATATGAATATATCTGTAGAAGAGTCATACAGGACCTAGGACCGAGAGTGCATGCAGTTGTTGGGTAAGAAAGTCCAAATTTTTATTTTGTACCAGCCTAATTTAGTTTGTAGTTTGTAGTTAGCATTAAACTGAATTCTACAGTTTAAATTCTGTAGTTGCCAGCCTTAAGCAGGGTTTTTTCCAAGGGCTCCAGTGAAAGAGCAACTTAATTAAGAAGTAGCAGGAACTGATTCTTGCTCTGCTGCAGGAGAAGAAGCTGGTTAATTGGTGAGTATCTGGTAAGTGATTAAGGTTTATTCTACTTCTAAGGCTCAGAATAGTATATTTTGAGCGAGAGGTGAGCGGGAGTGGATAAAAGGTGTGGATCGAGAGACCTACCTGCAGTGAGGCTGGTGGCGGAGTGACGTCACGACCCACAACATGACGTGAGCTGATTGGTGAGTAGGATTGGTGAGTATTTCTAGTTCTTAAAGTAAAAGTAAGGTCTTTAGTTTGTGTTTAGGTCTTCCGTTTTTTTTTTTCTTTTTCTTAAAAATAGCTTGTTAAGTATAGGACTGATACTGGTGTAATAAAAATAATTAAAAATCAAGTGTAAAGAGCAGGGATGCTAGAGTAATTAATTAATTAAATAAAATACGATAGCGATGGCAGCACGGGTGATGTGTTGCTGCTGCAGCATGTAGGAGCTGCTGGACACCCAAGGTGATCCAGAGCGAACACATCTGTAGTAAGTGTTTGCAGCTTGAGGAAACTCGGACCCGAGTTGAGGAGCTGGAGTCCAAGCTGAAGTCATTGCGCCACATCAGGAATGGAGAAAGTTACCTGGACACTTTGCCCCTGGTGGTGGTCCACACCCCTCAGATTAGGTCATTCAAATTTGGTCTGTGATCAGAGACAGGAGGGTGTGACTGCAGGTGAGGCAGGTATGGGGACCCAGGGGGTAGCGTTAGAGGAGCCTCGAGCCCTGCAATTGTCCGACAGTTATGAAGTTCTTGCAAACTGTGTGGACGAGAGCGGGGACTGCAGGGAACTGACCCCAGCACTGTGGTACAGGGAGCCATTCTAGTGGGGGGGAGGAAACATGAACATTGTAGTGGAAGGGGACAGTATAATTAGGAGGATAGATACTGTTCTCTGCAGCCGTGAGCAGGAGTCCCGAAGGCTGTGTTGCCTGCCCGTTGCCAGGGTTAAGGACATCTCCTCAGGACTGGAGAGGAACTTGGAATGGGAGGGAAGGGATCCAGTTGCCGTCGTCCACATTGGTCCCAATGACTTTGATAGGACTAAAAAGGAGGTTCTGTTGAAAGAATTTGAACAGTTAGGAGCTAAATTAAAAAGCAGAACCTCCAAGGTAACAATCTCAGGATTACTACCTAAGCCACAGGCAAACTGGCACAGGGTAAATAAAGTCAAGGAGTTAAATGTGTGCCTCAAAGGTTGGTATGGAAGGAATGAGTTTCAGTTCATGGGGCACTGGCACCAGTACTGGGTAGAAGGGAGCTGTTCCGGGCTTCACATGAACTGTGCTGGGACCAGTGTCCTGGGAAACCGAATAACTAGGGCTGTAGAGAGGGCTTTAAATAGAGGGGTTGGGTTCTGGAGAGGGGATACATAGGCTTACAAAGCAAAAGGATATGACAGCCTTGCAGGGCAGCTGTTTAGGTAATGATATCCAGAGTGTGATAGGAAGGGACAGAGTGTACAAACATTAAAAAACAGCAGCAAATAGGGTCAAAGGGGGAAAAAATGGTAAAAAGGCAAAATTATTGGCTCTTGACTTAAATGCACATAGTATTCAGAACAAAATAAATGAATTAACGGCACAGATAGAGGTTAATGGATATGATCTTATAGCCATTATGGAGACATGGTTACAAGGAGATCAAAGCTGGGAACTAAGTATCCAGGGGTATGTGACTTTCCTAAAGGACAGGCAGGAAGGAAAGGGTGGTGGGGTAGCTTTGTTAGTGCGAGATGGAATAAGTATAATAGCAAGAAATGATATTGGATCAGAAGATGTAGAATCCATATGGGTGGAGGTAAGAAATAACAAGGGGAAGAAGACATTAGTGGGAGTAGTCTATAGGACCCTTAACAGTAGCTATACTGTAGGACAGAGAATAAATCAGGAGATAATGAGGGCATGTAAAAAAGGCAGTACATTAATCATGAGCGACTTTAATCTTCATGTAGATTGGGAAAATCAAATTGGCAGAGGTAGACACGAGCAAGAATTCATAGAGTGTATTTGGGAGAGTTTCCTAGAACAATATGTTATGGATCCAACCAGGGATCAGGTTATTTTGGACCTGGTAATGTGCAATGAGGCAGGTTTAATAAATGATCTCAGAGTAAAAAATCCCCTAGGAAACAGTGACCATAACACAGAATTTAGCATTCTGTTTGAGAGTGAGAAACTTGGGTCAGAAACAACTGTGCTAAACTTAATAAGGGATATATAATAATATAATAAATAATATAATAATTAATACAAAGAAATGAGGGCAGAGTTGGCTGGAGTGGACTGGGAAAGTAGTTTAGCAGAATAGACGGTTGATGAACAATGGCAGACGTTTAAGAAAATAGTTCATGACTCACAGCAAAGATATATCCCAGTGAGGAAGAAGAATTTTAGCAAGGGGATAAGCAAACCACGGTTAACCAAGGAAGTTAAAGACAGTATCAAATTGAAAGAAAAAACATACAATGTGGCAAAGATTAGTGGTAAACCAGAGGATTGGGTAAGTTTTAAAAACCAAAATAAATGACCAAAGAAAATAGAGGGAGAAAATAAACTTTGAGGGTAAACTAGCAAGTAATATAAAAATGGACAGTAAGAGCTTCTTTAAATGTATAAAAAGGGAGAGAGAGGCCAAAGTGAACATAGGCCTTTTAGGGAACGAAGCTGGGGAAATAATAATGGGGAACTAGGAAATGTTAGAGGAGTTGAATAAATACTTTGCATCAGTCTTCATGGTAAAAGGCACTAATAGCATTCCAAAAATATCAAATAATCAAGGGGCAAAAGAGAGGGGAGGAAATAAATACAATAACTATCACTGGAGAAAAAGTATTAAGGAAAGTAATGGGGCTAAAGGCCGATAAGTCGCCTGGACCTGATGGGTTGCATCCTAGGATATTAAAGGAAGTAACTACAGAGATAGTGGATGCACTGGTAGTAATCTTCCAAGAACCCTTAGATTCTAGAAAAGCCCCAGAGGATTGGAAAACTGCCAATGTAACACCCTTATTCAAAAAGGGAGGAAGACAAAAAACAGGTAACTATAGGTCAGTTAGCTTAACATCTGTCATTGGGAAAATGTTGGAGTCTATTTATAAAGGATGTAATAGCAGAGCATTTAAAAATACACAATATAATCAAGCAGAGTTAGCATGGCTTCATGAAGGGGAAATCATGCCTGACAAATTTATTAGAATTCTTTGAGGAGGTAACAAGCAGGATAGATAAAAGGGAACCAGTAAATGTAATATATTTAGATTTCCAAAGGGCGTTCGATAAGATACCGCACATAAGGCTACTTAATAAGATAAGAGCCCATGGTGTTGGGGGTAGTATATTAGCATAGATAGAGGATTGACTAACTAATAGAAGACAGAGAGTTGGGATAAGAGGGGCATTTTCAGGTTGGAAACCTGTAACGAGTGGAGTGCTGCACAGATCAGTGCTGGGGCCACAATTATTTACAATATATATTAATGACTTAGATGAGCAAAGTGAATGTATTATTGCTAGACTTGTGGATGACACAAAAATAGGTGGGAAGGCAAGTGGTGAGGATGACACAAAGGGAAATAAACAGGTTAAGCCAGTGGGCAAAAACGTGGCAAATGGAATATAATGTGGGGAAATGTGAGGTTATGCACTTTGGCAGGAGCAATAGAGGAGCTGAATATTATTTAAATGGAGAAAGACTGCAGAAAGCTGCAGGACAGAGGGATTTGGGAATCCTCGAGCATGAATCACAAAAAGCTAACATACAAGTTCAGCAGGTAATAGGGGAGGCAAATGGAATGTTGGCCTTTATTTCAAAGAGACTGGAGTATAAAAATAGGGAAGTCTTGCTAAAACTATATAAGGCACTGGTTAGACCACACCTAGAATACTGTGAATAGTTTTGGTTTCCTTATCTAGGGAAAGATATACTGGCATTGGAGGCAGTCCAGAGAAGGTTCACTAGGTTGATCCTGGGTATGGAGGGATTTTCTTATGAGGAGAGATTGAGTAGGATGGGCCTGTATTCATTGGAGTTTAGAAGAATAAGAGGTCACCTTATTGAAACATATAAGATTCTTAGGGGGCTTGACAGGGTAGATGCTGAGAGGTTGTTCCCCTTATGGGAGAGTCTAGGACCAGAGGACATAATCTCAGAATAAGGGGGCACCCATTTACAACAGTGTTGAGGAATTTCTTCTCTCAGAGGGTAGTCAATCTGTGGAATTCTTTACCACAGTGGGCTGTAGAGGCTGGGTCGTTAAGTATATTCAAGGCTGAGATAGACAGATTTTTAATCAGTAAGGGAATCAAGGTTTATGTGGAAAAGGCAAGAAAGTGGAGTTGAGGATTATCAGATCAGCCATGATCTCATTGAATGTCAGAGCAGAAACTACAGGCCGAATGGCCTACTTCTGCTCCTACGTCTTGTGGTCTCGAAACGTTAACTCTGTTTGCTTCTCCACAGATGCTGCCAGACGTGCGGCGTTTTAGCAGCATTTTCTGTTTTTATTTCTGATTTCCAGCGTGCTCAGTATTTTGCTTTTATCTGAATATATCTGACACCAGGCATGTGATTTAGATTATCTAATTGTTGAGTTCAGTGTATCAAGAACCACTTCACTCAGAATTGCCTGATGATATTTCAGCCCCAAACTTATAAACATACGAATTAGCAGCAGGAGTAGGCCATTCGGCCTCTCGAACCTACTCCACCATTCAATGAGGTCATGGCTGATCTGATTGTAGCCTTAACAATTAGCTAATGTAAACACTGGTCCCTTAGAAGCTGAGGCAGGAGAAAGTTTCGTGGGGAATGAGGAAATGTTGGAAACATTGGACAAATATTTTGTGTTTGTCCTGTTTTGTGTCTAGAAGACAAGTTCCATACCAAAAGTAGATGATAATCTAGCAGCTAAAAAGTTAGGGAAATTAATATCAGCAGGGTCAAAGTATTGGAGAAACTTCAGGGACTAAAATACGACAAAACCCCAGGACCTGATGGCTTACACCCTAGGGTTCTAAAGGAGATAGCTGCGGAGATAGTGGATGTGCTAGCTATGATTTTCCAAAATTCCTTAGATTTGGGAATGGTCCCACTAGATTGGAAGTTGACAATGATTACACCACTTTTCAAGAGAGAAGAGAGAGAGAGAACGGTGAACTACAGGCCAGTTAGCCTAACCTGAGTTGTTAGGAAAATGCTGGAATATATTATTAAGGGAGTCTTAAGAATGCACTTAGAAAAGCACAGCATGATTAGAACAGGTCAATATAGCTTTATTAAAGGGAAATCCTGTTTGACAAATTTATTAGTGTCTTTTGAGGATGTAAGTACGAGGATAGATAAAGAGGAACCAGTAGATGTAGTATACCTGGATTTCCAAAAGGCATTCAATAAGGTGCCCCACAAAAGGTTAAGAGGCAAAATAAGGACTCATGGAGTTGGGGGGCAATATATTAGCATGGATGGAGAACTGGTTAATGGATAGAAAGCAAGAGAGTGGGCATAAACAGGGCTTTTTCAAGTTGGCAGGTAGTGAATGGTGAAGTGCCACAAAGGTCAGTGCTGGGGCCACAACTATTTACAATCTATATTAATCACTTAGATACATTACTCTCTGTCTCTTCATCCAAGTTTGCTTATGATACCAAGCTAGGTGGGAAGGTAAACAGTTGTGAGGACACAAAAATGCTGCAAAGAGATATAGACAGATTAGGTGAGTGGACAACAAGACAGCAGATGGATTATAATATAGGGAAATGTGAGGCTATTCACTTTGGTCATAAGAATAAAAAAGCAGAATATTTTTTATAAGGTGAGAATCTTACAAGTTCAAGGATACTTAGGTGTACTCGTACAAGGAACACAGAAAGTTAGCATGCAGGTGCAGCAGGCAATTAGAAAGGCAAATGGTATTGCCTTTATTACAAGGGGATTGGAGTACACGAGTAAAGAAGTCTTGCTATAGGTGCAAAGGGTTTTGGTGAGACTGCATCTAGAACACTGTGTGCAGTTTGGTCTCCACATTTAAGAAAGGATAAACTTGAATTGGAGGAAGTGCAGTGGAGATTCACTAGGTTGGTCCCTGGGATGAGGGGATTGTCCTAAGATGAGGAGCTGAGTAAATTGGGTCTATTTTCTCTGGGGTTTAGAAGAAGAGAGGCGATCTCATTGAAGTGTACAAAATTCTGAAGGGGCTTGATCGGGTGGGCACAGGTGTTGGTCGGGGAATCTAAAACATGGGGGCACAGTCTCAGGATAAGGGGCTACTCATTTAGGATTGAGATGTAGAGAAATTACTTCAATCAAAGAGTTGTGAATTTTTGGAATTTTTTTTACCTCAGAGGGCTGTGGATTCTCCATCGTTGAATATATTTAAGGCTGGGATAGACAGATTTTTGGTCTCTCAGGGAATTAAGGGATATGGGGAGAGGGTGGGAAAATGGAGTTGAAGTCCAAGATCAGCCATGATCATACTGAATGGCGGAACAGGCTCGATGGGCCGTGTGCTCCTATTTCTTATGCTCTTAACTTCACTTTCCTGCCTGTCCGTCCACCATAGCCCTTGATTCCCTTGTCAATCAAGAATCTATCTAACTCAGCCTTAAAAATATTCAATGATCCTCCTTACCTTAGTCTTAAACTTAGAGACCTCCTATTTTTGAACTGTGTCCCCTAGCTCTAGATTCCCCCACAAGGGGAAACATCCTCTCAGCATCCATTCTGTCCAGTCCCCTCAAGATCTTGCATGTTTCATTCAGATCTCCTCTCATAATGTCTGCCCCTTCCTCTAATACTCACCCTTATATGTGGTCATTCTGACCTGAACCCTAGATGTAAATGTCATGACGCTCGCACTGATTGGCTTTCCTTTCACCCACGGGTACAATCCCTCACCTAGGGTCTGATTCAAGGTGGGATATGCTGTTGTGTATCCTCCAATTGTTAAGACACGGAAGACCAACCCAGCTCTCCCAGGGAACCTAGGTCCCACCGCTACACCATCCAATTAATTCAGAAATGTTTTCAGGTTTTTGCCTCCGCTGGACTGTCTGATCCACGTGTTGGCCAGTCTGTGTGAAAAGAACAGCCTCATGTCAGAAGTAAATTTTTCTTATACTGGTTCAAACTTTAACCCCTTGTCCTACTCAATTTAATATAAAGCAGATTTCTCCATCCCCCGATTTACCTTTCCCATTCCCCAACGTACCTCAAAGACCACTTTCACAGCACTTCCTTTCCAATGTGAAGAGATAGGATTTCTCCAGTCTTTCATCATAGCTAAGTCGCAGCCACACTAGGGATCTACCCTATGCCCCCCTCTCTCCACCAACTCTAAGTGTTTCGCGGTTACTGTGACAGGACTTAGTATTCAAGGTGTCATTTGACCACAATGTTGTTTTGTTTGATCAGGGCTTTGTCTGACTTGGTACTTCAGTGCCTTTGTTGTTTAATGCTCTGCCTTGATTAGACGCTGAGTGTTGCATCTACTAAGGCCCTTGGTCTCTTCCAGCCTCATCGTTTTCCAATTCACCATCTATAGAGTTGTGCGATACCCATTTTGCTGCTCACATACAGTATGACACAGTTCCTTGCATCAGATCTCACCCCCATCATTCTACTCACTCACATCTTGTCCGATTCATTCTGATTTTTTGATTTGATCACAGATGTCTACTTTGACTAATTTACACTGTTTTTGGATCCACATTGAAGCATATTCAAAACAGTGGTGGCCCAAGCACCAGAGGGTGCCACTCAGTGCCACTTTCCCACTGGGTAGAATTTCCTCTAATGAGTTTTTTTTCCTTTCTACCCACTTGACGATTTCTTACCCATCGAGTTTAATAAATAGCTCCACCTGTAGAACTTTTGTCAAACATCATTTTGTAAGTCAAGGTACCAGGGGCTCCTCACTAGGTTATCTCTCCCTCGAAGTAGTCAAGGAGGCTGCTGTTAACAGGTGTTCGTATACTGTGCATTCCAAAGACAGTTATACTTGAAAAGTTAGAGGTGTTAGATAAGCCTACAGCTTCCCTGTGTTTCTTTTGGCATCCTCCGAAGGACTCATCGAGGCACTCCACATTATGAGCAGCAACCTCACTGGGCCCATCCCACTCTCTCATCAACCTTCCCGTCGGGAGCTAACCTTACCAATCATCTTCCCGAGAACCCACCCCTCCTTATTACTGACCCTGTGGACTCTGCCAGCGGATCAGCTCTCACCACCTCTCTATGCATCTCCCTCCAGAATGTCTGCTCACTTGTGAGCAAGGCCCTTTTCATCCGTGAACTTACAGTGGATGATTGCATAGACATCTTGGCCTTAACAGAAACCTGGCTGAGGGGTGATGATATCTTAATGAGGCCTCCCTGCCCGGCTATATCTTCACCACTTGCCCCACCAAGCCTGTCATGGTGACGGTGTGGTGCTCATCACCAAATCATATCTTGGCCTGACCCTGTACTTCTCTGGCACTTCCTCCTTTGAGCATCACACCTTGTTCCACCCCCTCACCTCTCTTTCATGGTAAACTTTCCCCACCCTCGTCCTTCCCAACCTGTAACCAGCCTTTGACACAGTGACCACACCATCCTCCTATCCCTCTCCACTGTTGTCCAGCTGGGTGGGACTGCTCTCACCGGCTTCCACTCCTATCTATCTGATCATAGCCAGAAAATCCCTTGCAATGGTTTGTCTTCCTGCTCCTGCACCATTACCTCTGGTGTCCCCCAAGGATCAACCCTTGGCCCCTCAGCTCCATGTTGCCCCTTGGTGACATCGCCTAAAAGCAGAGTGTTAGTTTTCACATGTACACTGACAACACCCAGCTCTACCTCACCACCACCTCTCTCGACCCCTCCACCATTGCTAAATTATCAGACTGTGTATCTGACATCCAGTACTGGACGAGCAGAAATTTACTCCAATTAATTATTCAGACAACTGAAGCCATTATTCCTGGCTCCTGCTCCGAACTCCGTCCCCTAGATAGCAACTCCATCTCTCTCTCTCCGGAAACAGTCTGTGATTAAGCCAGTCAGTTTGGTGTCATATTTGATCCTGAGCTGAGCTTCCAAACTCATATTCACGCTGTCACTAAGACCAGCTATTTCCACCTCCATAACATCGCCTGACTTCATCCCTGTCTCAGCTCATCTGTTGCTGAAACCCTCATTCACGTCTTTGCTACCTCTAGACTCGACCATTCCAACACACCCCCGGGTGGTCTCCCACATTCTACCCTCCATAAAGTTCAGGTCATCCAAAACTCAGTTCGTCATGTCTTAACTCACAGTAAGACCCATCCCATGTTTGTTGACCTTTGGCTCCCGATCAAGCAACATCTTGATTTTAAAATTTTCACCTTGGTTTTCAAATCCCTCCATGTCCTCGCTCTCCCTACCTCTGTAATCTCCTCCAGCCCCACAACCCTCCGAGATACCTGCACTCCTCTAATCCTGGTCTCTTGTACGTTCCCAATTTTAATCGCTCCACCCTTGGTGGCTGTGCCTTCAGTTGCCTCGGCCCCCAAGCTCTGGAATTCCCTCCCTTCTCCGCTTCTCTACCTCACTTCCCTCATTTAAGACACTTCTTAAAGCCTACCTCTTTGACCAGGCTTTTGGTCATCTGACTTAATATCGCCACATGTGGCTTGGTGTCATACTTTGTTTTATAATGCTCCTGTGAAGCATCTTTGGACGTTCCATTGCATTGAAAGCACGATATAAACATAGTTGTTGATGTTTAGATATTGAACAGATAAAGATGATGATAGAGAACAGGAACTTACTTGTGAGGGTGATCTCCGTCACTCAAACCAAGAACGTTCAGTTTAAAATTGCAATCGTGCATGGCGGTACCAGAGTGTCAGGGCAATGAGTGCTCCTGCGCTCATGTGACACCTACAAGTGATTGTGCCTTTTCCTTGCAGTTTCCCCGAGGCTCCTCAGGAAAGCTGGACGTACAAGAATCCGATCGGTGAGCCTGACCCCCACGCCTGGCAGTGAGGCAGACGCACACCTTCCTTCCTTACAGACAGAGTTATGGAGCTGGGGACGAGGCAAAGAGGGCCAGCTGGGCCATGGAGATGTCCTTCCCAGGTAAAAGGATTTCAAACACCCACGGAGACAGAGGATCTTGAACTCGTGCTCATTTCCTTTCTGCCTTGTTGCCCCTTTGAAAATGATATTTCAGGCCCTCTGATCTATTGAAAGCTGACGAAATGGGCCACTGTCTCACCCAAGTTTGCTGATGACGCCAAATTAGGCGGCACTTGAAACTGTGAAAGGCACTGGGCCTTTGGAGGATCTTTGTAAATGCTAAGCACAAAGTTGGGTTGCTGATGGGTGTGATAATCAGCCACAGCGCTGAACGGTGGTTAGTCTCATGCAGTGACAAAGTTCTCATCCTTTCTATAGGCTTCACCCCCTGTGCATCAAGAGTCTGAGCAGCAAGGAAGTGGTCCAGGTGGTGGCTGGTGCCTATCACTCGTTGGCCTTAACTGCCAGGTCACAGGTAAGATCCATACCCAGTGTGCGTCCGATCTGCGGGAGAGCCAGGGAGGGTCCTGTCTGAACAAGCAAACCTGCACTACCCCCCCCAGCATGACACGAACACAGGATGAATGTGAGGGGACAGATGGCTAAAGCCGGGGAATGATGGGACAGGGGGTCACGAGTAGAGGGCAGATGGAGGGTATGGCGAGTTTTCATTGCCCTTTCACCTCAAGGTCTCAAGCTCAGGTGTCCTTAGCACAGAAATGGCCATGATTGAGCGCTGATTTACTGCAATACCTCTTTTTTGATGATCTTCCCTCGTTGGTAACACTGCCTTGGCAAGACCAAGGGGCAAATTCAGTAACCACTGTTAGCCGTGTGGGCACAAGATTCATGAGGTGGGGGAATCTACTGAACCTCGAGTCTCTAGAAAGTTGTTCCCTGATGTTTCCAGTTTGTTTCGTATCCTACGTATGTAGGTAGAAGCTTATAAAGTCTCAAAACTGATCTGTTCTCCACAATTTTCTTCCTCTAGGTGTATTCATGGGGCAATAATACCCATGGGCAACTTGGCCACACAGAGTCACCCACCGTCATGCCTCGCCTCATCAAGGTACAGCTCACCCAAACGTTCAACAACTTGAAAATGTGATCCAACATTTTAAAATTGTTATAAAGACGTGCACAGAAGCTGCTAACGTAGACAGACCCAGATAAAGCCCCATTTTCTGAGGACCACTGGGTGTAACACATAATACATAAAACCGCAGAGACACAAATGCCCAGTTACAAGCTCAGCCGGTGCTGGGTTAGGTAATCTCGGTAGGGCCTCAGTCCCCCTTAACAATGGACAGGAAAAAGCCCTCCCAGGCTCCCTTTGCTCATCGTTGTGAAGTTCCAATGTGCAGTTGTTGGGTGGGAAGCTTCGACTGCTCGGAATTGATTAACCTGCCACACCAGGTTTTAATGCTGATGGTCGTGGGTTACCTGTTGGCCCAGGGCACTGGGAGAATTTCCCTGTTCCTCTTCGAAATAGCACTGCGGGATGTTCCACATCACCCGCAGGGGAAAACAGGACCTTGGGATAATGCTGCATCTGAAAGATGGCACCTCCAACAGTGCAGCACTGAATTGTCAACCTAGTGAATGGTTTCAAGTCTCCAGAAGAGGGCTTGAATCTACAACCTTCTGACTCAGGTGAAAGAGCTACCAACTGAGCCACAGTGAATAAAGGAGAAGGAGCATACTGCTAGTGTTTTTTTTTTTACCTTCACAGGATGTGGATGTCACTGGCAAGGTCAACATTTGTTGCCCAACCCTAATTGCCCTTGAACTGAGTGGCTTGCTAGGCCATTTCAGAGGGCAGTCAAGAGCCAACCACCTCGCTATGGGTCTGGAGTCACACGTAGGCCAGACCGGGTAAGGAAGGCAGATTTCTTTCCCTAAAGGACATTAGTGAACCAGATGGGTTTTTACTTGAATCGATGGTAGTTGTCATGGTCACCATCACTGAGACTAGCTTTCTATTCCAGATTAATTAACTGAATTTAAATTCCAGCAGCTGCTGTTGTGGGATTTGAACCCATTTTCCCAGAGCATTATCCTGAGCCTCTGGAATTCTAGTCCAGTGGCATTGCTACCATGAGCTGTAAAAATCTGAAATGGACATTGGCCAATGTGATTGTCATTCTCTATTAAAGCTAACTGATCTAAAACAATGCAGCCTGCATCCAGTCCCTCACTTGGCCATCACCTCTACCCTTGTTGACCTGCACAGGCTCCCTGTCTCCAAACAGATTGAATTAAGAGGCTCATCCACCAATCAGTCCATGGCCTTATCCACCAATCAGCCCATGGCCTTATCCACCAATCAATCCATGGCCTTGCCCACCTGACCTCTGAACCTTTCCCAACAATCTCCGACTCTGACTTTCCCTGCAACTCGCACTCCTATTCTCTCCCCTTTGTTGAAGGGGACTTCAGTTATCTTGGCCCCACACCCAGCAACTCCCCCACCCCAATCATCCGGCTTTTACGCTTCACAGAGCTACTTTAAAATTCTCAAAACAGGGTTTCACTCACCAGACTTTTGCTCACCTTTCCCAGCTCTGTGAAGTTTTTTTTTAAGATTAAAGGCATTATGTCAGGAGCAGTTATTGTTGTTCATGGAACTGCACACCCAGCAAGAATCAGTACCTTCTGAAGATGGGGGTAGGAAGGGAACATTACAGCAATTTTACAGAGGTTAAGCTACTGCTGAATGTTTGTCCGGAGGCAGTGGCATAGTGGTATTGTCACTGGACTAGTAATCCAGAGACCCAGGGTAATGCTCTGGGGACCCAGATTCGAATCCTACCATAGCAGATGGTGGAATTTGAATTCGGTAAAAAAATGTGGAATTAAAAGTCTAACGATGACCATGAAACCGTTGTTGATTGAACCCATCTGGTTCCCTAATGTCCTCTAGGGAAGGAAATCTGCCATCCTTTACCTGCTCTGGTCTACATGTGACTCCAGACCCACCACAATGTGGCGTAGAAAGCCACTCAGTTCCCAAGGGCAACCAGGGATGGGCAATAAATGCTGGCCTAGCCAGCAACACCCACATCCCATGAACAAATGATTAAAAAAAAACTCTCAGCCACTCTGAAAGGATTAAACTGACTTGCGAGTGTTTTCCTGGCACAGATTCCCGAGGATGTCCGTGTGTGGGATATGGCAGCAGGACAAGGACATTCCCTATTTTTGGCCGACGGGGAATCCTTACAGCCCAATGTCTATTACAGTGGACAACAGATGTTGCAAGAGGCCAGGAACACTGACCGTGGTCATTCCTGCATCCAGCAACCAGTGCTTCAGTCAGACTGTAGTAAGGCAAGTGAAGCTCGTGACATTCTTTATTGTTCAATTGGGTACATATGGTGAATCCAGAATATAACTCCAAGAACAATCATGCCAGTATAACATCTTTAAACCAAGTCTTAAGACAAGTTCTTTATAGCTGATATGGGGGAGGCAGTGGTACTCTCACTGGATTGGTAATCAAGAGACCCAGGGTGATGCTCTGGGGACCTGGGTTCTAATCCCACCAAGGCAGGCGGTGGAGTTTGAGTTCAATGAAAAAATTCTGGAATTAAAAAAAAATCTAATGACGACCATGAAACCATTGCCGATTATCGTAAAAACCCACCTGGGTCACTAGTGTCCTTTAGGGAGGGAAATCTGCCATCTTGACTGGGATGTTTGGCTGACAGGGAGACGTACATCAGGAATGGTTGGTTTGGATGGTTGTCTGGGCCAATTGAATGCTCAGCTTGGTGAGTGGGATCAACTGCCACGTGTCAATTCAGGGTTCTCATCCTTGAGTTGTTTTTATTATGGTCTTGCCCAGAGTTGCATCAATTTTAGATAAATTAGGTATTTGGCTTAAATCCAAAATCCTCAAAGACCAGGGGAGACATGTTACAAATGAGGACGTTAGAAATAATAATGGAAGCTTTTTCACTCCCAACAGTAATATGGAGCTGGGAAGGAAGTTACCTAGAAGGTAGTTGATGTCGATGGTGTTAGAAAAAAGAGCAGCTCTGAAATAGAAGGGGGATCAGAAAGGAGTGAAATGCAAGGCAGTCCAAGATGGATTTAGAGTGCATGTGCATAAATGCATGGAACATGATATTTAATGGCATTACCTTTGAATCTCCCACTATCAACATCCTGGGGGTTTACCATTGACCAGAAACTGAACTGGACCAGGCATATAAATACTGTGGTTACAAGAGCAGGTCAGAGGCTGGGAATTCTGCACAGAGTAACTCACCTTCTGACTCCTCAAAGCCTGTCCACCATCTACAAGGCACAAGTCAGGAGTGTGATGGAATACTCCCCACTTGCCTGGATGAGTGCAGCTCCCACAACACTCAAGAAGTATGACAACATCCAGGATGAAGTTTGATTGGCACCCCATCCACCACCTTCAACATTCATTCCCTCTGCCACTGACACACAGCAGTAGCATGTACTATCTACAAGGTGCACCACAGCAACTCACCAAGGTTCCTTCGACAGTATCTTCCAAACCCATGACCACTACCACCTAGGACAAGGGCAGCAGATGGATGGGAACACCACCACCTGGAAGTTCGCCTCCAAGTCACTCACCATCCTGTCTCGGACATATATCGTCGTTCCTTCACTGTCACTGGGTCACCTTCCTGGAAACCCCTCCCTAACAGCTCTATGGATGTACCTACACAACATGGACTGCAGCAGTTCAAGGAGGCAGCTCACCACCACCTTCTCAAGGGGTAATTAGGGATGGAGGATAAAAAGATCCTGGCTTAACCAGCAACATCCACATCCTGTGAAATAATTTCTTAAAAGTTGTTTTACAGACTGGAAGAAAGTATAGTGTTTTCACCAAGTTTTAGGACTTACTGTTTCTGATATGTTAATGACCCGGATTTGGGTATATACAGAAAATTTTCAAACTTTGCAGGTGGCACAAAACTTGAAAGAGTAGTAAATAGTGAGAAGGATAGTAATGAACTTCAGGAGGACAAAGAATAATAGACTAGCCAACTGGGAAAACACGTGGTAGGTAAAATTTAATATAGAGAGCAGTGATATCTTTGTAGAAAAAGTGGTGAAGCAATATAAACTAAATGGTACCATTTTAAAATAGGTCCAGAATCACAGTGCAGAAGAGGCCCTTCGGCCCATCAAGTCTGCACCAACATGTGAGAAACACCTGACCTACCTACCTAATCCCATTGACCAGCACTTGGCCCATAGGCTTGAATGTTATGATGATGCCAAGTGCTCATCCAGGTACTTTTTAAAGGATGTGAGGCAACCCACCTCCACCACCCTCCCAGGCAGCGCATTCCAGACCGTCACCACCCTCTGGGTAAAAAAGTTTTTCCTCACATCCCCCCTAAACCTCCTGCCCCTCATCTTGAACTTATGCCCCCTCGTGACTGACCCTTCAACTAAGGGGAACAGCTGCTCCCTATCCACCCTGTCCATGCCCCTCAGAAACAGAAACCTAGCAAGGTGCATACAAAATCTTTGAAGTTGGCAGGACAGGTTGAGCAGGCTGTTAAAAAAGCATCTTTGGTTTCATAAATAGAGGCAAAGTGCAAAAGCAAAGGACTTATGCTAACCCCTTACACAGAACTGATTACGCCCCAGCCAAGGTTGTGTGTTCAGTTCTGGACACCACACCTTAGAAAGGACGTTAAGGCTCTCAAGAGGCTGCAGGGGAGATTTGCTAGAATGGTACCAGGAATGAGACACTTCAGTATTCAGACCGATTAGGAAAACTGGGGTTATTCTCTTTGGAGCAGAGAAGGAGAGATTTGATAGGTGTCCAAAATCATTCAGTGAGTAAATAAGGAAAAACTATTTCTAGTGACAGAGAGGTCAGTAGTCAGAGGACACATTTAAAAATACAGGGTAATTGGCAAAAAAGGCAATGTAAGATCCTTTTTTCCCCTCTTACTGAGCAGGTTATTGCCATCTGGAATGCATTGTTTGGAAGGTTGTTGAATCTACTTCCACCAATAACCCTGAAGAAAGAATTCCAAACCTTTGAAGGGGACAATTTCTCAGGTTTACAGGGACAGTGTAAGGGAGTATTTGGAGAGCTCTTTCAAGAAACCAGCACAGATATGATTGGCTGAAAGGCCTTCTGCAGGTATGATTCTACAGTATCAAAATGGGGGCAAGAGACAATTGCTCTCTACTTTCTCAGTGCATTAAAGGTGAGAGTGCCCCCACTCTTAAACCATCAATTCCCAGAATCACTGCAGATTTCATGGCTTTCCTCATCACTTCTTCCTGAATCACTTGGTTCTATCCTTACCTGTTTAAACTCCAGTTAGATCCTGTACTATGTGACTTGCCTCTTTGTTCTGTCCTAGTTTCTTATTAAAATTGGCTACCTCCACACTCAGTCCTGAAGGATTGTAATCAACTGGTTTGTTGATGTTTTGATGGGGGAATGCACATTTCACATGCACTAAGTGAGCAAGTCAGCAGGGGTAGTCCTGACCTTTTAACTGACTACTCTCACTGGAGATTGCTACTACAGCCTGTGTATCAGGGAGGAACACCTGTAGCTTGTTCAGGTAACTGGAGACCATTCGTTGGCCATTAAGAGACCTGGACACAGCTGCAACCTGTTGGGGCGAGGTGGCATTACTTCAATGCACACCGTCTATTAACCCCTGTTCCAAGTAATTAACATCATAGAAGATTTAGGTTTTGTAGTAGTGAGATGACCTCTGTAGCTTGGATAGGGTGTAGCTTCATGCTGGTATCTAGCATGTGACTGGATTGATCACTGCCCATGAGTGTGTTTTTATTCCAGCAGTTGCTGTGTTGTGAGAGAAATCATTTTGAAGCATTGCAGTTTTCCTGCTCTAGTGAGGGTGTACCAGAGTTCCTCTCCCTCCTATGTGGATTGGGTAGGATAGTTCTGTTTTTGCTTGATCCCGGACACTTCACACAGATACTCTGTTAAAATTTGAGGCAGAATCTTTCCTCCTCTGTTTCCATTGCTGTTGTGACTGCAGCTATTTTTTTCCCCCTAACCTATACGCCCATTGTTAATTGGGCCGCACGTTTTATTGCATGTCGAGGGAGTAAAAGTGTCTTTATTTATTCGTTCTTGGAGCTTGGGCCTCGCTGGCTAGGCCAGCATTTATTGCCCATCCCTAATTGCCCCTCGAGAAGGTGGTGGTGAGCTGCCTTCTTGAACCGCTGCAGTTCCTGTGGTATAGCTACACCCACAGTGCTGTTAGGGAGGGAGTTCCAGGATTTTGACCCAGCGACAGTGAAGGAACTTGAAAGAATTCTGGAAACATGAGAATGATTTATTCCATCCTTCAGACAAAATTGATCTGCTCCTGAATAAGGCGGCACTTGAAAGCTAGTAAATATGAAACCTTGCTGTTGCCTATTGATCTCTACTTATTGCGTGGTTGTCCATTCTTGCTGTACCTGTACAGAGAGAGAGAATGAGTTTTTCTAGTTGGGGTCTAGCTAAATATTCATTTTGAACTGTGAACAGATGTTTTAAAAATATTGATTATCGCATGAGTTTGAGGCAAAGTAATTAACTTTAAAACAAACTTTGCTTTCAAACAATCTTTGCTTTAAAAAAATTGAGAATTGCAGTAGCAATAACTTGCATTTATATAGCATCATAAACTGTCACACTCTCGCAGGAGCGCTATAAAGCAAGATTTGACACCAAGCTACATAAGGCGTTACTAAGGCAGATGGTCAAAAGATTGATTAAAGAGGCAGGTTTTTTTTTAGGAACATTTTTAAAGGAGGAAGGTGAGGTAGAGAGGCAGAGTGGTTTAGGGAGGAAATTCCAGAGCTTGAGGCCCAGGAAGCTGAAAGCTCGGTCACCAGTGGTGAAATGATTAAAATCAAGGGTGTATACGAGGCCTGAATTGGAGGAGTGCAGCTACTTTGGAGGGTTGTGGGGCTGGAGGAGATTACAGAAATAGGGAGGGGTGATGCCATGGAGGGATATGCAAACGAGAATAAGAATTTTTAAATGGAGGCATTGCTTGACTGGGAGCCAGTGGTCAGCAAGCACAGTATTGATGGGTGAACAGGACTTGGTGCAAGTAGTGACACAGGCAGCAGAGATTCGGATGATGCGTTGGAGTCTAGAGGTAACAAAAGCATGGATGAGCGTTTTAGCAGCGGATGAGCTGAGACAGGACGATGTTAAGGAGGTGGAAATAGGTGGTTTGAGGGGTGATGTGGAAATAGGTGGTTGCCTGCTCCCCTCCAGATCAAATATGTCAAAGTTGCAAGAGGTCTCGTTCAGCCTCAAAACAGTGGCGAGGGCGAGAGATGGCATTGGCAGTTAGGGCGCAGAGCTCGTAGCAGCAATCGAGGATGATGGTGTTGAAGGCGAGAGTACCTGAAGGCAGAGAACTGCTAACATGAGGGGTCTGGAAGGAAGTAATGGCCAACGGTTTAATGGGAATGGAGTCGAGGGAGACAGAAGTGGATCTCGTGGACAATGTGAGCTTGGGGAGGGAATGAATTGAGATAGGAGTGAAGGGTGAGTGTTCAGGGTCCATACAGGGGCACTTTAGAGGAAGTTTAGCCTAGCGGGCTGGTGGAGGTTAGCTGATCAGATGGCCTCGGAAGTTCATAAGCTCCTCGGACTTAGATGGGGGTGGTGGAACATCCCCTCCGTGGGTCATCGCCTAGGCGTGGGGGAGCGGCTTCCGCACTCTGACAATCTCTTGAGCGATGCCGGCGGGAGCCTCTTGTCCCAGGTAGGGCCACTCGTGGGTGACAGGATCAGGGGAGGTGCCAGATAGAGCGTAGTCCAAAAAGTCCCCGATAGCAGAGCAGGTGAAGGAAGACTGTGCGCCTCGCCGGCTGTGAAGCTGCTAAGAAGGCTGCGGCAGCAAGGCAGTCCTGGTCTCCGCAGTTCAACACGTCACCGAAATCTGATCCCCCCCCCCCCCTCCCCCTTCCCACCTGCCAAGATCGTGTGGACGATGATGGTGCCCTAAGGTCCCCACGTTAAACAAAGGCACATGTATGGTTCCACAGGGGCGTGCCCAAAGATCTGTGGGTCGAGAATCAGCCTTTTGTCTCACATGGAAACCCATGGCACAAACTTGCGATCCTGAGGAGACGTTATCCTCGAATTGAGGGGCAGCTGACGCAACACTGGAGGAGGCGGGGAAGGTGCAAGTCAATAAAGAAATGACAATTGCTCGGTCGAAGTCGCCAGCTCTTCTATAACAGTGAAATTCCATTTTATACAGTTGGCTAAGGGATACTCACTAACTGTATGGAGTTCCTACTTATACAGCAGGATTAGGGTGTGTCACTGTGTAGAGTAATTGAACATGACTCCATATCTTTCACTGAACTATGATGATCGTTTTGTTAATCATTCAGTCACGTCAGTTCTGCCTTCCCGCTCGCACTTTTGACCAACTTGAAGCCCCCTTGACTCAGTGGAATTATCCATGAGATCAGTTCATACTGTGCTCTCCTTTTGTGTTTACAACTCCAACTGGTGTCCCGTCGCTGAGTGTTTTTTGTCACAAAACTCTGGAGTAGCCTCCCCACTTGTTCTTACCGAGTGCCTGATACCTTCCACGTGTGCACTGATAACATCAGCAAGCAGTGACCTGTGTACAGAAATCACAGGGAATGACCCATCAGTAAAAGATCTATCCATTGAGATAGGACGTGAGTGGCTGTAAGTTAGACGCGATGATTCTAAGCTTGTTTCCTGGTTTGTTATTTGCCCGGGCCTCATTGAGCGTTTTGCGCAGAGAGCTTTGTAATTGATCCTGGGAGTTGATCGATGTGCGTGAGAGAAGTGAAATGTGAAGAGGCAGCAGCTTCCCTCCAGGCACAGTCTTGCCTGTCCTCACTGGCAAAGTGTTGACAATAAACCATGTGTAACATTCTGAAGGCATCCAATGCTGACGTAACCCGCCTTTGCTTAATGGGTCTTCGTTGTAACTTCTGGCCCTGAATGATTGGCCTTTGTAAAAGACACTTGCTGAAGTAGGATACAGGGATTACTCATTTCTGATCGGACCAGGCTGTGTGTAATGTTGTTCTTCTCCCTCTATAGCTTATTTTAAAAACAAGCTATGATATTTGTGTACCAGTGTAAATCACACGAACAGTAAACATAAGAAATAGGCGCAGGAGTGGCCACGTGGCTCCTCAAGCCCTTTCGGCATTCAACAAGAGCACAGCTGACCTTTACATCAGCTCCACTTTCGTGCCTCACCCAAGATCCCTTGATTCCCTTAATACCCAAAGGTTTATCGCTCTCTCATCTTGAACGTGCTCAATGACTGAGCATCCACAGCCCTCTGGGGTAGAGACTTCCAAAGATTCACCACCCCTCTGAGTGAAGAAATTTCTCCTCGTCTCAGTCCAAAATGGCCGACCCCTTATCCTCAAACTGTGACCCCCCCCCCCCCGGTTCTAAGCTCTCCAGCCAGAGGGAAAACAGCCTTGCAGCATCTACGCAGCCAAGCCCCCCTCAGAGCCATATACACTTTAGTCAGGTCACCTCATTCTTTTTAAACTCGAGAGAATGTCGGCCCATTCTGCTCAATCTCCCCGGATGGACCAGCCCCCTCACCCCAGCTGTGCAGGTCCATCAGTTGCTGCTGGGAATTGGTGTGGCCTTGGTCCCTCCACTCTGTTCCAGGGAGTGGGCTACTTTTTGATAAATTCAAGCACCGTCACTCTTGATTTTGAAAGTGGGAAATCCATGCTGGCCTCCCGCTCTTTCTGCAATACGATGCTGAGCTCCTATATTAATCTCGCGTCAGTCAGTAAATGGAGTGAGTCCCCTTATGGACCCAGGTTTGACGCTCCCTACTCCACTCCACCCCCCCGCCACCCCCTCAAACTTTGCTGGAAAGTGTGTGTTTGTGTAGATTAGGAGGGAACGTAGCAGCTGTATGCCTGGAAAGCCCACTGACCCATCCTGTTTTGGCTCACACCTGAGCCTCCCAAGTACCGACAGCATCCGACGAGCTGATTGAATAAGGATCAGTTTCTGCAGGGTAGAGAACAGGGAGAAGTTGGAGTTTGACTGTGAGGGAAACCATCTATTTCTGCGTTTAATCAGAAGACCCGGGCTGCCTTTTAGCTACACTGTCGCTGGGGTATGGGTGCAATCCGTTTTTATCACTTCACCATTTTAATCGTTCCACGATTGGCGACCAGGCGTTCAGTTATCCAGGCCCATCTCTCATGCTCTTCCCTACTCCTTAAAACTTATTTCTTCGACCAAATTTGTGGTTACCTGTCCTAATATCCCTTTAGGTGACATGGTGCTGAACTTTGTTTGACGATTGTGTGAGCTGCCTTGGGACCATATAAATCCAAGCTGTTGTCTAACAATGCTTATGTTAGCGTGATTGCAAATTAATGTAATGGAGAGGTTGTTAGAGGGGATTTGGTGAGGAGCTGCAGGTTCAGGGTTATACCCTTTGAGGGAGTGCTGTGCTGTCACAGGAGACATCTTTCTGATGAAATGCCTTCCCACTCTGACAGATGTAAGAGGTGCCAGGGCACTATTCAAAGAAGAGCTGGGGTGTCTCCCTGGTGTCCCGGCCAGCATTTACCCCAACGCCACTTCAAAAAAAATTACTCCTTGTTGTCTGTGGAACCATGTGTAAATTGGTTCCTGTGTTTGCCTACATTACAACAGTGACTTCACTTCAGGAAAGAAAGTGCCTCATGGTAGGCCCATTCAGGACTGAGATGAGGAGAAACTTCTTCACTCGGAGGGTGGTGAACCTGTGGAATTCTCTACCACAGGAGGTTGTGGAGGCCAAGTCACTGAATATATTTAAGAAGGAAATAGATTTCTAGGCCCTAAAGGCGTCAAGGGGATGGGGGGAGAATGGGAGTATGGTGTCAAGGGATATGGGGAGAGCAGGAGAATGGTGTCAAGGGGTATGGGGAGGGAGCAGGAGTATGGCGTTGAGATACGGGATCAGCCATGAAAATATTGAATGGTGGAGCAGGCTTGAAGGGCCGAATGGCCTGCTCCTCCTATTTACTATGTTGTGAAGTGATTTGAAATGTCCAGATAAGATAGAGGCCCCCCCCCACCTCCCAATCCATCTTTACCCTTGCAGTGGGATAGCCGAGTACTCTGAGTGAGGAATAATATTTTCTTCAACAAAATCGAAATACTGTGGATGCTGGAAATCTGAAATGAAACAAGGTGCTGGGAATACTCAGCAGGGTTAAACCTGAGGAACCTGACCCGAAACGTTAACTCTGCTTCCCTTTCCAAAGATGCTGCTTTGACCTGCAGAATATTCCTAGTACTTGACCTCAACGTTTTCTTAAGTAACTCTTTTTTGCTCCTGATGGAATAAATGTCTAAGGGGTGTTCTGCTGGACCCATTGACCAATTTTCTAGAGCTGACTGTCGTATTTCTCGTGCCTGTAACCCTGTCCACAGTCCCAGGAGCTACCTTGCCATATGGATAGCGGGAAAATGGACCTGTCGAACAGTTCTTGTCTTCGACTGTTGCAATAATGTTGTCTGTTTGCTTTCAGCTTGGCTACATAAACAGCCTATTTGCAGGTGGACAGATGTGTCTGGCACTGTCAGACAAGAACGTAATGGGCTATATTGCCAGCTTACACGAACTAGCATCATCAGAGAGGAGATTCCACTGCAAGCTGAGTGATGTGAAAAATCAGATACTCAAACCTCTGCTGGGTTTAGGTATGGTAAATAATCTTTCCGTTCGCTAGTTACTGCCCTTCTGCTTCTCTCCAGCATTCCATACAATGTTTATGGCAGGCTTTTATTCAGAAAATGAATTGTTTGTACAATATTTCTTCATTAGTATGATTAGAGATTGTCCTGCCAAAATTGGGGTGCTCACGGATGGAGCGTTTGGAGCTAAATAAGACTACATTGCAATGTTCTGGAGTGACAGGCATGTCCCCCCCAGTACTGTACCCCAGTGTTATACAGTGACAGACCCGTCCCCACTAGTACTGTCACCCAGTGTTATACAGTGACAGACCCGTCCCCACCAGTACTGTACCCCAGTGTTATACAGTAACAGACCTGTCCCCACCAGTACTGTACCCCAGTGTTATACAGTGACAGACCCGTCCCCACCAGTACTGTACCCCAGTGTTATACAGTGACAGACCCGTCCCCACCAGTACTGTACCCCAGTGTTATACAGTGACAGACCCGTCCCCACCAGTACTGTACCCCCGTGTTATACAGTGACAGACCTGTCCCCACCAGTACTGTACCCCAGTGTTATACAGTGACAGACCCGTCCCCACCAGTACTGAACCCCAGTGTTATACAGTGACAGACCTGTCCCCACCAGTACTGTACCCGTGTTATACAGTGACAGACCTGTCCCCACCAGTACTGAACCCCAGTGTTATACAGTGACAGACCTGTCCCCACCAGTACTGTACCCGTGTTATACAGTGACAGACCTGTCCCCACCAGTACTGTACCCCAGTGTTATACAGTGACAGACCCGTCCCCACCAGTACTGAACCCCAGTGTTATACAGTGACAGACCTGTTCCCACCAGTACTGAACCCCAGTGTTATACAGTGACAGACCTGTCCCCACCAGTACTGTACCCGTGTTATACAGTGACAGACCTGTCCCCACCAGTACTGTACCCCAGTGCTATACAGTGACAGGCCCCTCCCCACCAGTACTGTACCCCAGTGTTATACAGTGACAGACCTGTCCCCACCAGTACTGTACCCCAGTGTTATACAGTGACAGACCTGTCCCCACCAGCACTGTACCCCAGTGTTATATAGTGACAGACCTGTCCCCACCAGTACTGTACCCCAGTGTTATACAGTGACAGACCTGTCCCCACCAGTACTGTACCCCAGTGTTATACAGTGACAGACCTGTCCCCACCAGTACTGTACCCCAGTGTTATACAGTGACAGACCTGTCCCCACCAGTACTGTACCCCAGTGTTATACAGTGACAGACCCCTCCCCACCAGTACTGTACCCCCGTGTTATACAGTGACAGACCTGTCCACAACAGTACTGTACCCCCGTGTTATACAGTGACAGACCTGTCCCCACCAGTACTGTACCCCAGTGATATACAGTGACAGGCATGTCCCCACCAGTACTGTACCCCAGTGTTATACAGTGACAGACCTGTCCCCACCAGTACTGTACCCCAGTGTTATACACTGACAGACCCATCCCCACCTGTACTGTACCCCAGTGTTATACAGTGACAGACCCGTCCCCACCAGTACTGTACCCCAGTGTTATACACTGACAGACCCATCCCCACCAGTACTGTACCCCAGTGTTATACAGTGACAGACCTGGCCCCACCAGTACTGTACCACAGTGTTATACAGTGACAGACCTGTCCTCACCAGTACTGTACACCAGTGTTATACAGTGACAGACCTGTCCCCACCAGTACTGTGACCCAGTGTTATACAGTGACAGACCTGTCCCCACCAGTACTGTAACCCAGTGTTATACAGTGACAGACCTGGCCCCACCAGTACTGTACCCCAGCGTTATACAGTGACAGACCTGTTCCCACCAGTACTGTGCCCCAGTGTTATACAGTGACAGACCTGCCCCCACCAGTACTGTGACCCAGTGTTATACAGTGACAGACCCGCCCCCACCAGTACTGTAACCCAGTGTTATACAGTGACAGACCTGTTCCCACCAGTACTGTACCCGTGTTGTACAGTGACAGACCCGCCCCCACCAGTACTGTACCCCAGCGTTATACAGTGACAGACCTGCACTCTCCAGTACTGTACCCCAGTGTTATACAGTGACAGACCCATCCCCACCAGTACTGTACCCCAGTGTTATACAGTGACAGACCTGCACTCTCCAGTACTGTACCTCAGTGTTATACAGTGACACACCTGTCCCCACCAACACAGTACCCCAGTGTTATACAGTGACAGATCTGTCCCCACCAGTATTGTACCCCAGTTTATACAGTGACACACCTATCCCCACCAGCGCTGTACCCCAGTTTATACAGTGACAGACCTGTCCCCACCAGTACTGTACCCCAGTGTTATACAGTGACAGATCTGTACCTCACCAATACTGTACCCCAGTTTATACAGTGACAGACCTGTACTCTCCAGTACTGTACCCCAGTGTTATACAATTTCAGACCTGTACTCTCCAGTACTGTAGCCCAGTGTTATAGTGACAGACCTGTCCCCACCAGTACTGTACCCCAGTGTTATACAGTGACAGACCTGTACCCCACCAATACTGTACCCCAGTGTTATACAGTGACAGACCTGTCCCCAGCAGTACTGTACCCCAGTTTATACAGTGACAGACCTGTACTCTCCAGTACTGTACCCCAGTGTTATACAGTGACAGACCTGCACTCTCCAGTACTGTACCCCAGTGTTATACAATTTCAGACCTGTACTCGCCAGTACTGTACCCCAGTGTTATAGTGACAGACCTGTCCCCACCAGTACTGTACCCCAGTGTTATATAGTGACAGACCTGTCCCCACCAGTACTGTACCCCAGTGTTATACAGTGACAGACCTGTCCCCACCAGTACTGTACCTCAGTGTTATACAGTGACAGACCTGTACCCCACCAATACTGTACCCCAGTGTTGTACAGTGACAGACCTGTCCCCACCAGTACTGTACCCCAGTTTATACAGTGACAGACCTGTACTCTCCAGTACTGTACCCCAGTGTTATACAGTGACAGACCTGTCCCCACCAGTACTGTACCCAGTGTTATACAGTGACAGATCTGTACCCTCCAGTACTGTATCCCAGTGTTATACTGTGACAGACCCATCCCCACCAGTACTGTACCCCAGTGTTATACAGTGACACACCTGCTCCCACCAGTACTGTACCCCAGTGTTATCCAGTGACAGACCCGTCCCCACCAGTACTGTACCCCAGGGTTATACAGTGACAGACCTGTCCTCACCAGTACTGTACCCCAGAGTTATACAGTGACACACCTGCTCCCACCAGTACTGTACCCCAGTGTTATACAGTGACAGACCCGTCCCCACCAGTACTGTACCCCAGGGTTATACAGTGACAGACCTGTCCTCACCAGTACTGTACCCCAGAGTTATACAGTGACACACCTGCTCCCACCAGTACTGTACCCCAGTGTTATACAGTGACAGACCCGTCCCCACCAGTACTGTACCCCAGTGTTATAGAGTGGCAGACCTGTCCCCACCAGTACTGTACCCCAATGTTATACAGTGACAGACCTGTCCCCACCTGTACTGTACCCCAGTGTTATACAGTGACAGACCTGTCCCCACCAGTACTGTACCCCAGTGTTATACAGTGACAGACCTGTCCCCACCAGTACTGTACACCAATGTTATACAGGGACAGACCTGTCCCCACCAGTACTGTACCCCTGTGTTATACAGTGACAGACCTGTCCCCACCAGTACTGTACACCAATGTTATACAGGGACAGACCTGTCCCCACCAGTACTGTACCCCTGTGTTATACAGTGACAGACCTGTCCCCACCAGTACTGTACCCATGTTATACAGTGACAGACCTGTCCCCACCTGTACTGTACCCCAGTGTTATGCAGTGACAGACCTGTCCCCACCAGTACTGTACCTCAGTGTTATACAGGGACAGACCTGTCCCCACCAGTACTGTACCCCAGTGTTATACAGTGACAGACCTGTCCCCACCAGTACTGTACCCATGTTATACAGTGACAGACCTGTCCCCACCTGTACTGTACCCCAGTGTTATACAGTGACAGACCTGTCCCCACCAGTACTGTACCCCAGTGTTATACAGTGACAGACCTGTCCCCACCAGTACTGTACCCTAGTGTTATACAGTGACAGACCTGTCCCCACCAGTACTGTACCCCAGTGTTATACAGTGACAGACCTCCCTCCACTAGTACTGTACCCCAGTGTTTTACAGTGACAGACCTGTCCCCACCAGTACTGTACCCCAGTGTTATACAGTGACAGACCTGTCCCCACCAGTACTGTATCCCAGTGTTATACAGTGACAGACCTGTCCCCACCAGTACTGTACACCAATGTTATACAGGGACAGACCTGTCCCCACCAGTACTGTACCCCTGTGTTATACAGTGACAGACCTGTCCCCACCAGTACTGTACACCAATGTTATACAGGGACAGACCTGTCCTCACCAGTACTGTACCCCTGTGTTATACAGTGACAGACCTGTCCCCACCAGTACTGTACCCATGTTATACAGTGACAGACCTGTCCCCACCAGTACTGTACCCATGTTATACAGTGACAGACCTGTCCCCACCTGTACTGTACCCCAGTGTTATGCAGTGACAGACCTGTCCCCACCAGTACTGTACCTCAGTGTTATACAGGGACAGACCTGTCCCCACCAGTACTGTACCCCAGTGTTATACAGTGACAGACCTGTCCCCACCAGTACTGTACCCATGTTATACAGTGACAGACCTGTCCCCACCTGTACTGTACCCCAGTGTTATACAGTGACAGACCTGTCCCCACCAGTACTGTACCCCAGTGTTATACAGTGACAGACCTGTCCCCACCAGTACTGTACCCTAGTGTTATACAGTGACAGACCTGTCCCCACCAGTACTGTACCCCAGTGTTATACAGTGACAGACCTCCCTCCACTAGTACTGTACCCCAGTGTTTTACAGTGACAGACCTGTCCCCACCAGTACTGTACCCCAGTGTTATACAGTGACAGACCTGTCCCCACCAGTACTGTACCCCAGTGTTATACAGTGAAAGACCTGTCCACACAAGTACTGTACACCAATGTTATACATTGACAGACATGCCCCCACCAGTACTGTACCCCTGTGTTATACAGTGACAGACCTGTCCCCACCAGTACTGTACCCCAGTGTTATACAGTGACAGACCTGTCCCCACCAGTACTGTACCCCGGGGTTATACAGTGACAGACCTGTCCCCACCAGCACTGTACCCATGTTATACAGTGACAGACCTGTCCCCACCAGTACTGTACCCATGTTATACAGTGACAGACCCATTGCCACCAGTACTGTACCCCAGTGTTATACAGTGACAGACCTGTCCCCACCAGTACTGTACCCCAGTGTTATACAGTGACAGACCTGTCCCCACCAGTACTGTACCCCAGTGTTATACAGTGACAGACCTGTCCCCACCAGTACTGTACCCCAGTGTTATACAGTGACAGACCTCCCTCCACTAGTACTGTACCCCAGTGTTTTACAGTGACAGACCTGTCCCCACCAGTACTGTACCCCAGTGTTATACAGTGACAGACCTGTACCCTCCAGTACTGTATCCCAGTGTTATACAGTGACAGACCTGTACCCTCCAGTACTGTACACCAGTGTTATACAGTGACAGACCTGTCCCCACCAGTACTGTACCCCAGTGTTATACAGGGACAGACCTGTCCCCACCAGTACAGTACCCCAGTGTTATACAGTGACAGACCTGTCCCCACCAGTACTGTACCCATGTTATACAGTGACAGACCTGTCCCCACCTGTACTGTACCCCAGTGTTATACAGTGACAGACCTGTCCCCACCAGTACTGTACCCTAGTGTTATACAGTGACAGACCTGTCCCCACCAGTACTGTACCCCAGTGTTATACAGTGACAGACCTGTCCTCACCAGTACTGTACCCCAGAGTTATACAGTGACACACCTGCTCCCACCAGTACTGTACCCCAGTGTTATACAGTGACAGACCCGTCCCCACCAGTACTGTACCCCAGTGTTATAGAGTGGCAGACCTGTCCCCACCAGTACTGTACCCCAATGTTATACAGTGACAGACCTGTCCCCACCTGTACTGTACCCCAGTGTTATACAGTGACAGACCTGTCCCCACCAGTACTGTACCCCTGTGTTATACAGTGACGGACCTGTCCCCACCAGTACTGTACACCAATGTTATACAGTGACAGACCTGTCCCCACCTGTACTGTACCCCAGTGTTATACAGTGACAGACCTGTCCCCACCAGTACTGTACCCCAGTGTTATACAGTGACAGACCTGTCCCCACCAGTACTGTACACCAGTGTTATACAGTGACAGACCTGTCTCCACCAGTACTGTACCTCAGTGTTATACTGGGACAGACCTGTCCCCACCAGTACTGTACCCCAGTGTTATACAGTGACAGACCTGTCCCCACCAGTACTGTACCCATGTTATACAGTGACAGACCTGTCCCCACCTGTACTGTACCCCAGTGTTATACAGTGACAGACCTGTCCCCACCAGTACTGTACCCCAGTGTTATACAGTGACAGACCTGTCCCCACCAGTACTGTACCCTAGTGTTATACAGTGACAGACCTGTCCCCACCAGTACTGTACCCCAGTGTTATACAGTGACAGACCTCCCTCCACTAGTACTGTACCCCAGTGTTTTACAGTGACAGACCTGTCCCCACCAGTACTGTACCCCAGTGTTATACAGTGACAGACCTGTACCCTCCAGTACTGTATCCCAGTGTTATACAGTGACAGACCTGTACCCTCCAGCACTGTACCCGTGTTATACAGTGACAGACCTGTCCCCACCAGTACTGTACTCTAGTGTTACTGTTGTGATATGGCAGGTGGTAATTGTCAGGCTGACCAAATCCCAAAGGGAACCTTGGCCAAGCTATCATAACGATTTGCAATTTGTATTTTTATTACAAGAAGGTATGTGCACTGAAGTCAGACTTAAAGAGTCCACTACCACTTTTGGAGATTTTAAAAATCACAATAAAATATTCATTAATAAAAAGATAACTTAAACATACAAATACAGTTGCCCAGTTCAATTTAGTCTTACAACATTTCCTAAAAGATTTCTACTGGGCTAGACTCCCAAAATCAACACCTTTTTCGGGCAACAGCCCAAATGGATTCTTAATTTATAAAACACCCATTATAATATTATCACAAGGCACTCACTGTTGTTATAAGGGAGGCATTTCACAGGTCTTCCCTCTCACTCGACAATGGAACTCCAAGGCCAAGACAAAACCTTGCTTTCTGGGACAAACAAGCGCTCCTCTGTGGTGGCTAGAGGCTACTTTTCACAGGTTTGTCTTCACACAGGCACCTTTCAAGATCTCACATGGCCACTCCTCATACAGCTTTCAATCTTTCCTTTCAATATATTTTTCTCCCCTCTTATTCTTTGAATCCATTGGTTTAAACTTTCTTTGAATCTCAAACTCTTCCAAATAGATGATGTTTCATGTTTCCATGTTGACTTTGCTTTTGGGTCAATAAAGCATGATATCCCCACTACTTGTTTAGCTATGAACACTCGTAAGATGCAACCATTTTCCTTGTCACCTTCTAATTCTCCTTTGAAATTCAAACAACCTCTCAACTTATCTACAAATGCAAATGTTAGCTCATTCGTTTCCATTTCAAAATGCCTGCTTGCACTTAATTCTCTTTGATGATTTAAACCTTGCAGTCTGACTGTCTTCAGTCTAATTAAATTAGTTTCTCTCACACAATGCACACATGCAGCCTCCACTAGCCTGCTTCAGTTTCCCACATTAATATTAGGGAAAAAAATGAAATTTCCTTTACAGTTACACAGTAACAGACCCCTCCCCACCAGTATTTTACCCCATTGTTATACAGTGACAGATTGAGGAGCCCTTAAGCCCTGAAGTGTGTACTAACAGGGGCAAGAAACAATGCTGGCATGCAGGTACCCAATCTTGGGTAGAGGAAAGCTTGGAACATGCCCTGAATAGAGACAAGCTGCTGCCATTTTAAAAACAAGTAAAAACACTTAAGCCCAAAGCAGTCGAATGGACTTGATGATAGCCTTGAGTGAGTGTTGGAGACTCTGCTGCCTTCTGGAGCTGTAAAGTGATCTGTCTGATTGTAGCCCTGCTGTTGTAAACTCAATCACTGTCTGGTGGCCAAGATGCAGCATGCAGGTGTGACCATGCATCTCTGACAAGACCAGTGAGGCACAAATGAGGATTGTGTAGCGTACACAATGGCTTGAATGTACTAAAGATTGTCAAAGTTACTTGCTTACGGAACCTTGTGTTTTACAGACAACCTGGCTTCCATTTTGGGTTCGACGTTGAGCCAGTTACTACAAGACACAGCCAGCAAATTTAGCAAACTTTGCTACCTGATCGGACAGCACAGCGTCACCTTGAATAAGTTCCTTCACAGTTCAAAGGATGTCAAGACACTCGTGATGTTGGAGCACTCGAACATCTTCCTGGACACATTCAAAGAGCAAGTACACAACCTTGTTACTGTTCCTGGGGTGGTGCATGTGTTCACAAGGGTGGGAGAGGTTTAATACCGCATATGAGAGAGAGAGAAAACAATGTGTTCGTAGAAGTGAGAGCGCAAAAAGGTTAATAACCTCAACGAGGAGGTGCTAGAGGCCTCCATAAACTTGAGGTGGTTTAAAACTCTGCCCCTATCCTAACTCTTCACCGAGTCCCATTCACCCATCGCCCGTGTTTCCTGACCTACACTGGTTGCTGGTCAGTTCTGGCCTCTTGAGCCTTCTCGATTTTAATCAATCCAACACTGGCAGCCGCACTTTCAGCAGCCTGGACCCTAAGCTCTGATAGTAATGGATCAGTTTTGCTAGATTGTCGTTAACTGTCTGGTTCACTAATGTACTTTCCTTGGAGAAAAGAAGGCTGAGAGGAGATTTGATAGAGGTATTCAAAATTATGAGCGTAGACAGGGAGAAACTGTCCCCACTCATGAAGGGATCGAGAATGAGAATGAGGCGCAGATTTAAAGTAATTGGCAAAAGAAGCAAAAGCGATATGAGGAAGAGCTTTCCACACAGGGAGTGGTTAAGGTTTGGAATGCACTTCCTGAGAGTGTGGTGGAGGCAGGTTCAGTCAGAGTATCCAAAAGGGAATTAGACTGCTGTCTGAAAAGGAAGAAAATATGCAGGGTTACAGGGAAAAGGTGGAGGGAATGACGCTAAGGGAATTGCTTATCCGGAGAGCCAGCATAGATACAATGGGCTGAATAGCTTCCTTCTGTTCTGTAACAATCCTGTGAAGGAAATCTGCCACCTTTATCCTGTCTAACCTATCTTTGACTCCAGACTCACAGCAATGTGGTCGATTCTTAATTTCCCTCTGAAATAGCAAGCTAATAACGTGTCAAGAAGGCAGCTCACCACCAGCTTCACAAGGGCAATTAGATACGGGCAATAAATATTGGCCTTAACAGCAATGTCCACAACCCATGAATGATTTGTTAAAATTTTTTTTTAATTCAGTCAGCCTACAACAGACTCTAATAGAATGCAAGCGAAGTCCCCACGCTGAAGAGCTTTGAGAATCACTGCCTTTCTCCAAAGCTTGCTATATTCCTCACATCTCCAATTACTCCAACTGAGTATCTCTATGGATGGAACAGAGTTCCAAGCTTTAGTCTTGCTCCTTCTGTGCTGGAAATCCCTCACTTATTGCTTTGCGTTAGCACGCCAGCAAGACCCACAGTATCCTGCTTGTCCCATCCCAAGGCGATACATGCACGCGCATTGGTCATCTTCCCGCATCATTTGTGCTTACCTTGGCGGTGAGTGTCATGAGGGAGGGAGGACTGAGCTGGGCTGAGCCCAACTCTGTCCTCGCTCAATACCCCACCTGCAGGTAGCCCCATTTCGCTCTCCCTGACCCAGTAGCCCAGAGGCTAGTTGTCATGCCCCAGCTGTTACCCAGGCTGAGGTCAGGTCTGTTATCTGAGCACAGACCTAAGCTTCAATTTCCTGGTGTGCAAGACCATCACCTGCCATTCTTAGCATTCAGCCCTAAGGGGAATGTCCCATCTTTGCATCCAGTAATTAACATATTTCCAGTTGTTATGTGTTGACTAACCCCAGTGAAAATGTTACGCAGCACACTGGAGATATGTAACTACACATACCACACATTCCTACCGCCACATTCTAGTCTGTTTTCCACAAGAATGCCTGTAACATGTAACAGCCTGCTGCTTGTGCTGCCCTCAGATGAAGCTGATTTCATAGATGCTACAGTAAAAACAAAATGCTGGAAATACTCAGCAGGCCAGGCAGCATCTGCGGAGAGAGAAATAGAATTTCTCAGTTTCAGGTCGATGACATTTCGTCAGAACTGGGAGAAGTTGGAGCTGTGATATGTTTTGAGCAAGGGACGGGTGGGACAAGGACAAAAGGAAGGTCTGTGATAGGGCGAAAGTCAAGAGAGGTTGAATGACTTCAGAGTGAGTCTTCCAGGTCAGAAGGGAATGATGATGGGACAAGAAAAGAAATAAAGAAAAGAAGTGCCTAGAGCAGGCTGAAAGCGGAAATAAGAGAGAAACCTAAACATGCAAAGTAAAGGACATAAAATAGGGAGACGGAGTTTATGGTCAGAAATTGTTGAACCCAAGCGTTGAATCCAGAAGGATGTAAAGAGCCTAATCTGAAGATGAGGTGCTGTTCTTCAAGCTGACTTTGAGCTTCCCTGGAACAGTTCAGGTCAAGGACAGAGAAGCCAGTGTGAGATTCTGCCTTTTTGTTTCTGCTGAGCACTTCTGGCTTTATGTTCACTATTTTATGTACAGTTTTGACGTCATTCACCTTTGACCCCTCTGTCCTTTCCAATAACTTTCCAATCTCCCTTTGCCTCTCTGGTTCTTGAATGTGGTCGTCACCTCTCACATCTGGGCCCAGAAATCTATGTTTGAGTTTCCCCCTTTCCAAACCAGGCTCCTGCCCTGTCACAGCACTGAAATGGGCCCTGTGACTGTGGTGAATTCTCGACCTTCATGCAGCATTTGATATGGCCGCTCACACCATCCTTCAACTGCCCCCTCCGTTATCCAGTTGGACGGGACTGATTTTTACCTGATTCCATGTTTATTGCCAGGGAAATCCCCCGCAATGACCTCAGTTTGCACTCCCTACACCCTTGCTTCTGGTGTCCCCGTGGGACCTATACTTGACCCCCTTCTACATCTACATGTTGCCTCTCAATGACATCATCCGAAACACAACATCAAATACAACTTGTTTCATCTTGTTCTGTGTTTTTTTCCCTTTTTTTTGTTTTGCTGTGTTGGTCTTGTGTCGGCCCTTCCTTTTCCCTCTTGATATTGCATCGGATGGTTGCTATATAGCCACTCACACCTCATTTGGATCCAAACCCATTACCGCTCTCTCTCCTGACCACCACCCGATCACAGATCTTCCCTTTTTGTTCCTTTTTTCAGTTCTGATGAAAAGTCATCTCAACCTGAAACGTGAACTCGGCATCTTCACAGATGCTGCCTGACCTGTTGAGTATTTCCACCGTTTTTTTAAAAATTTCAGATTTCCAGCACCTGCAGGATTTTGCTTTTGTATCAAGTTCCGTCTCACCACCACCTCCACTGTCACTGGTTTATCACGCTGTTTACCTGGCACCCAGTATCACATGAGCAAAAATTGTGTTCCCTGCTGCTAACTCCATCCCTTGCCCTGGCCACTTCCTGGGGCTGAGTCAGACTGTTCTCAACCTTGGTACCCTATTTGACCCCAAGCTCAGCTTCTGATACCCCCATAGTCTTTCCATCATCAAGACTGCCCACTTGCACCTCCAATACATTTTGTAATGGTTTTTTTTTAATTCATTCACGGGATGGGGTTTCGCTGGCTGGGCCAGCATTTATTGCCCATCCCTAGTTGCCCTTGAGAAGGTGGTGGTGAGCTGCCTTCTTGAAGCGCTGCAGTCCATGTGATATAGGTACACCCACAGTGCTGTTAGGAAGGGATTTTGACCCAGCAACAGTGAAGGAACAGCGATATATTTCCAAGTCAGGACGGTGAGTGACTTGGAGGGGAACTTTCAGGTGGTGATGTTCCCATCTGTCTGCTGCCCTTGTCCTTCTAGGTGTTAGTGTGTTTGGAAGGTGCTGTTTAAGGAACCTTGGTGAATTCCTGCAGTGGATCTTGTAGATGGTACATACTACTGCCACTGTGAGTCAGTGGTGGAGGGAGTGAATGTTTGTTGATGTGGTGCCAATCAAGCGGGCTGTTTTGTCCTGGATGGTGTCCAGCTTCTTGAGTATTGTTGGAGCTGCACTCATCCAGGCAGGTGGAGAGTATTCCCTCACATTCCTAACTTGTGCCTTGTAGATGGTGGACAGGCTTTGGGGAGTCAGGAGGCAAGTTACTCGTCGCACGATTCCTAGCCTCTGACCTGCTCTTGGATCCACAGTATTTATATGGCTAGCCCAGTTCAGTTTCTGGTCAATGGTAACCCCTAGGATGTTGATGGTGGGGGTTTCAGTGATGGTAATGCTATTGAGCATCAAGCGGCGATGGTTGGATTCTCTCTTGTTGGAGATAGTCATTGCCTGACACTTGTGTGGTGGGAATGTTACTTGCCACTCGTAATCCCAAGCCTGGACAATATCCAGGTCTTGTTGCATTTGGACATGGACTGCTTCAGTATCTGAGGAGTCGCGAATGGTGCTGAACATTGTGTAATCATCAGCGAACATCCCCACTTCTTATGAAGGAAGGAAGGTCATTGATGAAGCAACCAAAGATGGTTGGGCCTAGGACACTACCCTGAGGAACTCCTGCAGTGATGTTCTGGAGCTGAGATGACTGACCTCCAACAACCACAACCATCTTCCTTTGTGCTAGGTATGACTCCAACCAGTGGAGTGTTTTCCCCCTGGTTCTCGTTGACTCCGGTTTTGCTAGGGCTCCTTGATACCACACTTGGTCAAATGCTGCCTTGATGTCAAGGGCAGTCACTTTCACCTCCCCTCGGGTGTTCAGCTCTTTTGTCAACATTTGAACCGAGTCTGTAATGAGGTCAGGAGCTGAGTGGCCCTGGCAGAGCCCAAACTGGGATTCAGTGCGCAGGTTATTACAAGTGCCGCTTGATAGCACTGTTGATGACCTCTTCCATTACTTTACTAATGATCGAGAGTAGACTGATGGAGCGGTAATTGGCCGGGTTGGATTTGTCCTGCTTTTTGTGTACAGGACATACCTGGGCAATTTTCCACAAAGCCGGGTAGGTGCCAGGGTGCCAGTGTTGTAGCTGCACTGGAACAGCTTGGCTAGGGGCACGGCAAGTTCTGGCGCACAAGTCTTCAGTGCTATTGCCGGAATATTGTCAGGGCCCATAGACTTTGCAGTATCCAGTGCCTTCAGCCGTCTCTTGATATCACGTGGAATGAATCGAATTGGCTGAAAACTGGCATCTGTGATGCTAGAAACCTCTGGAGGAGGCCGAGATGGATCATCCGCTCGGCATTTCTGGCTGAAGATTGTTGCACTGATGTGCTGGGCTCCTCCATCATTGAGGATGGGGATATTTGTGGAGCCTCCTCCTCCAGTGAGTTGTTGAATTGTCCACCACAATTCATGACTGGATGTGGCAGGACTGCAGAGCTTAGATCTGATCTGTTGGTTATGGGATTGCTTAGCTCTGTCTATCACTTGCTGCTTATGCTGTTTGGCACGCAAGTAGTCCTGTATTATAGCTTCACCAGGTTGACACCTAAATAAGGATGCCTGGTGCTGCTCCTGGCATGCCCTTCTGCACTGTTCTTTGAACCAGGTTGATCCCCTGGCTTGATGGGAATGGTAGAGTGGGGGATATGCTGGGCTGAGAGGTTACAGATTGTGGTCGAGTACAATTCTGCTGCTGCTGATGGCCCACAGTGCCTCATGGATGCCCAGTCTTGAGTTGCTAGATCTGTTTGAAATCTATCCCTTTTAACACTGTGGTAGTGCCACACAACATGCTGGAGGGTATCCTCAACGTGAAGGTGGGACTTCGTGTTCATAATGACTGTGCGGTGGTCACTCCTACTGGTACTGTCATGGACAGATACATCTGCAACAGGCAGACTGGTGAGGATAAGATCATGTATGTTCTTCCCTCTTGGTTCCCTCACCACCTGCTGCAGACCCAGTCTAGCAGCTATGTCCTTTAGGACTCGGCCAGCTTGGTCAGTAGTGGTGCTACCGAGTCACTCTTGGTGATGGACATTGAAGTCCCCCAGAGTACATTCTGTGCCCTTGCCACCCTCAGTGCTTCCTCCAAGTGATGTTCAACATGGAGGAGCACTGATTGATCAGCTGAGGGAGGGCGGTATGTGGTAATCAGCAGGAGGTTTCCTTGCCCATGTTTGACCTGATGCTGTGAGACTTCATGGGGTCCAGAGTCAATGTTGAGGACTCCCAGGGCAACTCTCCTGACTGTATACCACGGTGCTGCCATCTCCGCTGGGCCTGTCCTGCTGGTGGGACAGGACATACCCAGGGATGGTGATGGTGGTGTCTGGGACATTGTCTGTCAGGTATGATTCCGTGAGGATGACCATATCAGGCTGTTGCTTGACTAGTCTGTGAGACAGCTCTTCCACTTTTGGCACTAGCCCCCAGATGTTAGTAAGGGAGGACTTTGCAGTGTTGACAGGGCTGCGATTGCTGTTGTCGTTTCCGGTGCCTAGGACAACGCCAGGTGGTCCGTCTGGTTCATTCCTTTTTTTTTGTCTTTGTTACGGTTTGTTACAACTGAGTGTCTTGCTCGGCCATTACAGAGGGCATGTAAGAGTCAACCACATGGCTGTGGGTCTGGAGTCACATGTAGGCCAGACCGGGTAAGGACAGCAGATTTCCTTCCGTAAAGGGCATTAGTGAACCAGATGGGTTTTTACCTCAATTGACAGTGGTTTCATGGTCATCATTAGACTGGCGCTCAATTCCAGATTTATTAATTGAATTTAAATCCCACCAGCTGCCATGGTGGGATTTGAATCTGTGTCTGCAGAGTGTTAGCCTGGGGCTCGGGGTTCCTGGTCCAGTGACATTGTCACTATGCCACCATCTCCCTTCCCCCTATCATCACTGTGGGTGTACCTACACCACATGGACTGCAGCGGTTCAAGGCAGCAGCTCACCACCTTCTCAAGGGCAATTAGTGATGGGCAACAAATTCTGGCCCAGCCAGCAACGCCCACATCAGGCGAACAAATTTTAAAAAATAATAAAATTCCTGTTGCTGGCCCTGCCTCAAAGCCCACCTGCTCCTGAAACCCTCATCCGTCCCTCTGTACACTTGTGGCCATACACTGGTGTGTTTTTAACTGGTTTTTGTGTGGAATGTCTGTGTGGACTCCAATAACTCCAGTTAACACAGGTGGGAACTAGTTTCTTGTAGTTTGTGTATCTATGTCTTTGGATCTCTGCTCCTCTGTGCCACTTATACTCAACTTCCAAGGAGTATGCAGCCTCTATTCCTCCTACCAAAGTGCACACTTGCTCACATTTATCTATATTGAAATGCATTTGCCATTTACACACCCATTCTGCAAGTTTAGTAATGCCTTGCATTTTGTTGCAATCCTTCTCAATGTTTAACAATACTCCCTGCTCCCCCAATTAGATTAGCTACAGTGTAGGACTGCCTCTGCACTGCTGTATCTAATAGATCCCACACGCCTTTATGCCGATCAAACAGGGCTCCCTCTGCATTACAAAACAGAATTACCTGGAAAAACTCAGCAGGTCTGGCAGCATCGGTGGAGAAGAAAAGAGTTGACGTTTCGAGTCCTCATGACCCTTCAACAGAACTAGGAATGCATTTGCCATTTACACACCCATTCTGCAAGTTTAGTAATGCCTTGCATTTTGTTGCAATCCTTCTCAATGTTTAACAATGCTCCCTGCTCCCCCAATTAGATTAGCTACAGTGTTGACTCGAAGCGTCAACTCTTTTCTTCTCCACCGATGCTGCCAGACCTGCTGAGTTTTTCCAGGTAATTCTGTTTTGTTTTGGATATCCAGCATCCGCAGTTTTTTTGTTTTTTTCTCCCTCTGTATTAGCCCGTTCAACATCCCTAGATGTAGGTTAGGTACAACACACTGACTGTAGGAAAAAGACACAGTGCAGTTCTGGGTCCAAATGATGAAGGTCTCTGCGGTTAGCTTCAGTCTACACTGGGTAAACAGAGCAGACCTCTGACAGGCAGCAGTGAGGGGTGATAGAATTGGCCTCTGGTTCATGGGCTATGGTTCAGGACCCATTGCTTCTGTCCACACACATTCCTGCAGTATCAGGTGATCTCTCCTGTTAACGGGAGCTACCTGTGCTGGGTGTGACTGCCTTGGTCCCGGGTTTGCTGCAGTTCCTTTCCATGAAATTGTTGTTGGTTCTGTTGACCATGCTGTTCTCGCTCTTGTTTCAGGTACTCCAGCTCAGTGGGGAATTTTTTGGTGGTTGGTGGTTTTCAAGCATTGGCCAAGCCAACGGTGTAAGTATAGCTGAACGCTGTCAACTCGAACCTCCTGTAGTGCTGTGGGTGAGGACCAGTTGCCTTGTATAAAGCTTGCTGCCTGCACTCAGAGCACTTGCGCGGTTAGTGAATCTTTGCCCCTCTATTAGATGATTAGTTTATTTGTCACTCACTGGTTTTTGTATCAGCTTGAGTCTGTGTCTGGGCTCACTCCAAGGCCAGTAATGGACACTGGATTGAAACTTTAAAAAGCCTGTTTAATGCAATACCCCCAGTTCTGCTCCTGGGTCCTGGTTGTTTCTGAGCTCAGTAACGTTCCACTTATCCTGTCGAGGGGACAAGGTGATGTATATGCATACGCCTGGTTGTAACACTGCCTGGGAAGAGGAGCTGGGGGAAATTGAGTCCTGTTAGTGACTGGTTTGAACCTTAGGGGACACAAGGTAAAAAAAATCAGACGGTTGGGAATAAGAAGGGAAGTCAGGAGGAACTTGGTCAGCCAAAGAGGAATTGAGTTGCGAAATAAATTATGGAGAAAGCACATCGAAGTGTAAGTAGGACCATTAGACACTTGACTTCTGAAGGACGGCCATATCGGACTCAAAACATTAACTGTGTTCCTCTCCCCACAGATGCTGCTGGACCTGCTGAGTTTTTCCAGCACTTTCTGTTTTCACATCAGGCATGTAAATAAATAAGTTTCAGGGGAGAGAGGCAATAGATAGATGTGGGTGGGTGGGGCTGAGGGATGTGGTGGGTGGATGCATGTGAGGGTGGGTAGGCAAGATTGTTCGATGAGATATATAGAGGAGCTGGAACTCTACTTCTTCTTGGTCTTCCATTCAGAGGCTTTTAAAGCCCATGCTCACAAATCGTTGCCTTATGACAACTTTTGTCTGGCTTTTAGACATCTGTGGGAGTATAGATTCAGCTGATCATGTCCATGCCTTCTCTTTGATCTCAAAGAGAACCTCAAACTAATGGCCAGAATCTTGCCCTCTCTCCAAAGGCCTGTTTCAATCCCAAACTAATTCCCATAACTCTACTCTCTTTCCGTAGCTCTCTACCAATCTCGATCTAACACCACTACCTTACTCTCTCCCAATAACCAGTCTAACAGTCCCAAACTAGTTCTACAGCTTCCCTTGATTCCTATCTAGCCCTGTATCATTTATAAACTAATCCCACTGCCTCTCTCCTCATGTGAATTTGGGCAGTGCTCAAAAGGTTGCCTTTTATTGTCCAGTTCTAATTGCCCTGAGAAGATGGTGAATGGATCTCTTCATGTGGCAAAGTGCACCCACGAAGCTGCTGTCAGGTAAGGTATTCCAGGATTTTGGAACATAAGGTGATGAACGAGCGTGTATATGTAGAACTTGGAAGTGATGGCATTCCTATGTTGATCACCTTGCCCTTCTCAGGAGTACAAGTTACAGTGGAGGGGTGTACTGTCGAAGTAAACTTCTAGCAGATGTTCTGTAAAATACTGCTCTCTTCCTACAGTTGCCTGTAAGATGGTGCCCTTTGCTGCACATACCCTGTGGTTGAGTAATATGGGGGCAGTAAGTTTAAACACTGTGTCAGGTACCTGTACAGTCCTGTGAAGTAATTGTGGTTGTTTTGTACGCTTTATACAGGGAACTCTTCAACAGAAACCTGCAAACCCTCCAGCAGTTGTCCGAAGTGACCGATGAGAGTATCCATGCTGCTGACCTCTTGCACACCCTCTTCTACATGCCCATCAGACACTTGCACGAATATGCCCGTGTGCTGCTCAAACTTGCAACCTGTTTCGAGGTGGTAAGTAACGTTTTGTGCTGGCCACCTCCTGCAGTCTTTCATGTTTTATCACCTTCAGGTGGCCTGATTCAGCTTGGAAGGCATGTGACGGAAGTGCAACTTTCTCCTGGTCTGAAACTGGAGTCTTGTTTCATGAAGGGAGAAACCTTCATTGTAAACATGTCATCAGTGATGGAGAGCTGTAGGCTGAGTGGTGGGAAGGGTATGAACTACTGGCACTGGGCTGGGAGCTCTTGAAGTCTCCCCCCACCCACGGCACTGTGGTGGGTAATAATGGTAGAGCCAGTAAACCCACATGCATTCTTGCCCCATTGTGATTCTTGAAGCATTTCACTGACTCAGTTACACACTGGAAGCAAGAGCCATGATCACCTCTCCCTGATTGATGAGAACCTTGTCCTGAAGATGACAATGAGCCAGGTGTCTGCAGTGACATTGGAGGGCCATGAATGGTTATATCCACAAAGTTAGTTGGTTGGGCTGAACGACTGTCAACTTGTCTTAATATGCAGAGGGAGGGAGAGAACCTGCATTTGTATAGCACCTTTCATGACCTTGGGAGGATCCAAGGTCTTTCACAACCAAACGCGTCATTTTGAATGGCCATCATTGTCGTAATGTAGGAAACGCAGTGGCCAAGCTGTGCACAGCAAGCTCCCGCAGACAGCACAGAGTTTAATGACCAGGGCATCTCCCCTGCCTTTGACCCAGGTTGGGGATTCAAGTCCCACTCTTGGGATTTGAGCACTTAATCCAGGTCTATGTTTCAGTGCAATACGGAATCAATGCTGCGTTGCCGGAGGTGCTGTCTTTTAGATGAAACCTGAAATTGAGGTCCTTCTGCCAGGTGGATGCTTTAGAACTTGGAACATTATTTGGACACAATTTCTTCCGTTAACCGTCATCACCAAAGGCTGGTTAATTGGTCACTTTCCATGATAAATTTGAATTTATAGTGGGAATCTAAATTGGGGCAGAAAGTATGACTTGTATATGGTGACTGAATTCCATCTGTGTTCTTTAGTCTCTATCCCATATCCTTTCAACCTGCTTCACCTAAAGACTACACTCATCCTGTAGGCTGTACTATGGGAGCATGAGTGACACATATATATATATTTTTAAAATTAAACATTGGCCTTTCAGCCGCTGGGTCGGACTTTGGAATTTTTGCATCTGGGATTTAGTTGTAAACTCTATTCCAGTCCTAATCAACTACTGGGTTAATGGGCAAATCCTATCGGCTCTACAATGTGGAGGGTAGGCCTGCTATGGAGTTGGCTGCCCTCGTCTAGTCTGTGCAGCTTTGGACTGGCGAGATAATGCAGGGAATGTGAGACTGAGGTTGGATTGGGTGCCATATTCCGGGGAATGTGGGACTTTGATAAATTTATATGTCTCATTTATATGTCTGTACCAAGTACTGATCTCATGTCAGGGTTGAGTCCTGGGGAAGGTTCGAAAAATTTGGACTCTTTTGCTGTGACGGGAGGAGAATTAGGAGGCCCCGTTGTGGCATAAGCCACTAGGTGTAATGGAAAAAGATTAAGCAAGTTAAACCTCGGCTGCGGGACCTATTACAAACTGGGAAACTTGGGACTGATGTTGGGAAGTAGTTGAGAGTGATTGATGCCTGGAACGGGCGTTAGGAAGGGATGTGGGATAAAAAGCTTGGAACTGTCCCAGAGATGGTGGATGTTGTGACTGGCATTTGTAGATTTGCAAGGAAGAGTAAGGGAGATGGACCAAATGGCTGCCTTCGCCTGTACCAACCCTTGTTTTGCTGCTGTGCTTCCATTAAACGTTTGTGTTGCTGTCCCGGGCTGTAGTGAGTGCTATTGGGTTTTGATCTGATCTGCATGGGACGGCTGGTAATTCTGACCATGGAGTTATGAAGCCTGGTTTCTGGCTGCTGCCTTTTCAGAGAGCCGCACTTTGCTCTTTCCAGCTTGGAGACGTACTCTCAGTCTTGACGTGCTGCTCCCACTCTGGCTTCCGAGTTGTTTGTTGGGCTTGCAGGAGCGAGGGGTGTTCGCAGAAAGCTTTTAATTGGGGAGGGAATTTTCTGTCTTGCATTGAAGATAGTGCAAAGGTGCTGCTCTGTGTGTGAACGAGCCAGAACAGGGGTGGGTCTGAGGCAATTTCTTCTGTACCTTCAGCTGGGGCAGGTGTAAGGGAAGTAGAAATATTCTCCCTACTCTAGGTTAGAGAGGAGGAGATCAAGCTGACTTCTTCTCCCCCCTCCCCCTGCCGCCTCCCTAACCCCTCTCTCATTATTCAGTAACCATTACTGGAAGATGTGTGAATTCGATTGGGCTCGGTTATGAAGATCCTTGCGTTTGAGCAGCCTGACTCACTGCACTTGAACAATGACCACATGGGTGAAGCACTGGAAGAGCTGCTGGTGCATGTGGAACCTCTCTTTGAGCACTGTTGCATGGGATGGGGTGCAGGTGGCGGGGAAGTGGCTGTCGAATTGAACTGGGTAACTCTGTCCTGCTTTGTGTCCTGCGGCAGGTCTCCAAGGAGTACTACAAACTGCAGGAAGTCAGCTGTCAGTGTGAAGCCCTTGGCCTGTATCTGAAGAAAAAGCGCAAAGAAGCAGAATGCACCTACAACTTTTGGAAAACATTCCCAGGGAAAATGACGGTATGCAATCCACTAATTGCATTAGGAATACACAAATATTAGCCCTTGTAGAATGAACGTGATGCCATCTCATGGCTTGTGTGCTGCTCTGTTAATCTTTCTGGGACTTCATCCTTTCTTTAACTGTGCCTGCCTCTGTCTTGCTGCCTACCTCTCCTGCTGTGCGAGCTTCTGCGCTCTCTTGCTTGTTTACTTGCTTTCACATGCACTGTCTATTCAGAATCACACAGTGCAGAAGAGGCCCTTCGGCCCATCGAGTCTGCACCAACACGTGAGAAACACCTGACCTACCTACCTAATCCCATTTACCAGCACTTGGCCCATAGCCTTGAATGTTATGACGTGCCAAGTGCTCATCCAGGTATTTTTTAAAGGATGTGAGGCAACCCGTCTCCACCACCCTCCCAGGCAGCGCATTCCAGACCGTCACCACCCTCTGGGTAAAAATGATTTTCCTCACATCCCCCCTAAACCTCCTGCCCCTCACCTTGAACTTGTGTCCCCTCGTGACTGACCCTTCAACTAAGGGGAACAGCTGCTCCCTATCCACCCTGTCCATGCCCCTCATAATCTTGTACAACTCGATCAGGTCGCCCCTCAGTCTTCTCTGCTCCAATGAAAGCAACCCAAGTCTATCCAACCTCTCTTCATAACTTAAATGTTTCATCCCAGCCAACATCCTGGTGAATCTCCTCTGCACCCCCTCCAGTGCAATCACATCCTTCCTATAATGTGGCAACCAGAACTGCACACAGTACTCCAGCTGTGGCCTCACCAAGGTTCTATACAACTCCAACATCACCTCCCTACTTTTGTAATCTATGCCTCGATTGATAAAGGCAAGTGTCCCATATGTCTTTTTCACCATCCCACTAACATGCCCCTCTGCCTTCAGAGATCTATGGACACACATGCCAAGGTCTCTTTGTTCCTCAGAACTTCCTAGTGCCATGCTGTTCATTGAATACTTCCTTGTCAAACTCCTCCTTCCAAAGTGTATCACTTCACACTTTTCAGGGTTAAATTCCATCTGCCACTTATCTGCCCATTTGACCATCCCGTCTATATCTTCCTGTAGCCCAACATTGTGCAGCATTGCACTGTGACAATATGCTGGATTGGGTCAGTGGGGTTGGCGTGGAATGGGTGAGTGAGAGTTTGTTTTTATTCTTTCATGGGATGTAGGCGTCACTGGCAAGGCCAGCATTTGTTGCCCATCCCTAATTGCCCTTGAACTGAGTAGCTTGCTCGGCCCTTTCAAAGGGCAGTTAAGGGCCAAACATGATGCTGTGGTTCTGGAGTTGCATTAGACCAGATAAGAATGGCAGATTTCCTTCCCTAAAGGACATTAGTGAGCCGGATGGGTTTTTATGATGATCAATGATAGTTTCATGGTCACCATTACTGAGAGTAGCTTTCACTGAACTGAATTTAAATTCCACTAGCTGCAGTAGTGAGATTTGAGCCTGTGCTCCCAGAGCATTAATCTGGGACTCTGCATTACTGGTCCAGTAGCATTACCACTACACCACTATTTCCCCTTTGGGTTGGGATGGGTGAGTGAAAGCGTGGTTGGCTTTGGGATGGGCGAGTGCCATCCACAGTGTGCTGAAAGTGGTTAAATGAATGTTAGTGGAAACCAGCCTGGTATCAAACAAGAAATGCCTGTGCCAGAAGTAAATTGGACCCTGCTAATATCCTGTTTCTAGGGTATTGGAACTCGTATAAATTGCATGCAGAGGCAGTACTGATCTGTGAATGACTCTTAATGAAGCGTTTCCATAACATAGACACCAAAGGAAAGCATTGTACTGCTTCTATATTTAGCTCAGGTAACCAAGCACTTCCCAGTCTCCATGTGTTAATAATAGCACAGCCCCTTATCCAATTCTGGATCTGACTTATCCTGGGTATTGAGTTGAGAGCAGTGCGTCTGTCTGAGCCAGCCTTAAATTTGTTACCAGCAAATGACTAGAGTCTATAATTAAGGAGAGTAAGATTGAAGACCTTGAACGTTTTCAGCTGGTCAGAGAAAACCAGCATAGTTTTATAAAGGATATGTCAACCCCAGTGATCCCTCTAAATGTTCTTGTGTGTGTGGCCTGTTTAGTTCAATGCCTTTTTTTTAAATCAGAGGACCCATATGTGCATAATAGAGGGTCATGCCTGATCGAACCTTCAGTGGAGGTGGCTAAAGTAGTGAACAGAGAAATACCTATGGCTGTTATTTAAACTCCTGTAAAGTCCCTCATAACTATATTAGCTAAAGGTGAAGCTCATGGATTCGAAGGCCAATGATTGACCTTGTTCGGAAATTGGCGGAATGACAGGAGACGGAGTAGGGATAATGATCGGAGGAAAGGATAGCCATTCATCCAAGTTTGCCAATGATGCAAAGATTGGAGGCGTTGTAAGCAGTGTAACTCGAAGCAGAGAGATATTAGTAAATTAAATACATGGGCAAAACTGTGCCACATGGATTTCAACAGAGGTGAATGTGGAGTCACTTTGGGCCTGGAAAGTACTAAGAAAGCAAAGTCCTCCCTAAATGGTGAAAAGCTAGAAACAGTGGAGGTACAGGAGACTTGGGGAGCCCAAGTGCATCAATCATTAAAATATCATGAACAGCAATAGAAAATAATCAAAAAGGCTAATGGAATGCTGGCCTTAATATCCTGAGGTGTTCGAAGTCATACTAAAACTACACAAACCCCTGGTTAGATCATACCTACAGCACTGCGAGCAATTCTGGGCACTACACCTTAGGAAGTATACTTTGGACTTGGAGGGAGTGCAACCGGTTTAGTAGAATGATACTCGGAGTGAAAGGGTTAAGTTGAGGAGAGATCTCACAAGCTAGGGTTGTATTCCCTGGAACTAGGAGGTTAAAGGATGATTCGATCCAAGAAGTTAGATGGAGATAAACCATTTCTGCTGGTTGGAAGGCTCGGACTGGAGGCACCATCTAAAGGCTAAAACTAGACTTTTGCAGGAGTGAAATTAGGAAACTGTTCTGCACACAAAAGGCTGTTAAAAGTCTGGAACTCACTTCTGCAAATGGCATTTGACCCTGGGCTAATTGTTGATTTTAAATCTGAGACTGATTGGTTTTTTTTGTTGTCAGTGAAAGGTACTCCAGGATATGAGGCAAAGGTAGATAAATGGAGTTAAGTCACAAATCAGCTGTGATCTCAAGGGGGGGGATAAATGACCTCCTCCTTGTTCAATGCTCCCAAGTGTGTGATACCAGCCCATTGTCAGTGCATTCTCAGTATTGAGCCTCAGATCAGCCACAGCTTGGCTTGGATTTCTGTTGTCCACCTTAGATTAGATGTTCTATTCGCAGTGTTACCTGACTGAACCAGAGCACAGACTGTGAAACCATAGTGTATGGCATGCATGGTGCTTGCTTTCTGTTTTATGTGGGGTTTATTTGCCACATGCAATTCTACATGAAAGATGAGCTTGACACTGGCTCCTGCATCAGGGCAGCACTTGCCTGCCTGTGAAATGGCCAACCCCTCCTGCTTGCGGCTTGCCTAGTTTATGGGCCTTGCGTATAGGAGTCAGCACTGGGTCCGATGCAAACTGATGTGAGGATTTCTCCCTTGCACTTGGTACTTACTGTGTTCATGGCGCAAACCTCCTCGCAACAGATAGCAGTGACTTGTCAGCACTTGCACCCAAGGTGAATTGAACCCGAACTATAAAGGTGGCTTTTGCCCTTCATCTTCTGTCTTCATTACTGTGTGTGTGAAACATGTTGTGTGTTTCCTGCCTCAGCCTTGCAAGGGTTAATATGAGTTTAACTTTTTTTAGGCTTTTCTGACGAGACATTTTTCTACTGTGAGTATAAGGATATATAGAAACGTTTTTTTGTGTGTGGCCTATAATGAAAGATGTGCTTAATGAGAATGCAGCATCCCCTCTCTAAAGTTAGATTCCTGTGCTAATACCTCCATAGAGGAGACCCTACTAGTGCTGGCTCCAGCCAGGTAAGGTAAGTTACGTTCTATCTCTGCCCTTTCCATCCTTGTGTTTGGCAGCTTGTTAACATTTTAAAGTGTGCTCGGAGGTTGTTTTGGCCTGCGTTTGCTGTGATTTAACATTGAACACTGTACTGTTGTCTTAACTGCCGACCCATTGTCTTACATTAAAATGTTGTTGGACGGAATAAAGCTTGTGATGTCTCAACAAGTGTGGGAAGGGGAGAAGGGTTCTCCTCCTCTGGGACAAAGGGAGAAGGAGAAGCGGGGTTACATCTCTGGACTTGGGTCAAACTCAGCCAAGTGTGCTGGGGTGGAGCCTGCCTCCCACTGCCTTCTCTATTGGCTGTAGGGCTTCTTAATGAGATTTGCTTCTGAAAGGCCTCAACCTTACCTAGTACATGTCAGCCTCTGAAAACTGCTCATTAACTGCCATTCGTATTCTCACTCTATGGGTACCCGCTGTGGGAAGAGGTAAAAATGGCACTGCAGGTTGGTGATCTTGGAGTTGGTGGGAAATGTGCACAAGACTTTACCTAGTATCTAAAATCTAAATGGGTGCTGACCCTGTAAAGGTGGAAAGATACCTGATTCTCTTGTGCTGACCTCACCGGCAGCCTGGGAACTAGCCAGAGACAGTAGTGCGGGAATGAGCAGGCACCTTAGATTCTCAAACCAGGGCTGAGCAGGGCCAAGCTCAGTCGTGATCTCAGAGTAAAATATCCCCTAGGAAACAGTGATCATAACATGGTAGAATTTAGCATTCAGTTTGAGAGTGAGAAACTTGGGTCGGAAGCAACTGTGCTAAGCTTAAATAAGGGTAATTACAAAGGAATGAGGGCAGAGTTGGCTGGAGTGGACTGGGAAGAGAGCTTAGCAGAAAAGGCAGTTGATGAACAATGGCAGACGTTTAAGAGTTCATGACACACAACAAAGATATATCCCAGTGAGGAAGAAAGATCCTAGGAAGGGTATAAACCATGGTTAACCAAGGAAGTTAAGGATAGTATCAAATTGAAAGAAAAAGCATACAATGTGGCAAAGATTGATGGTAAGTCAGAGGATAGGGAAAATTTTAAAAACCAACAAATGATGACCAAAAAAATGAAGGGGGTGAAAATAAACTTTGAGGTTAAAGTAGCAAAGTTGTTGATTAAGTACTTTGGCCGGGATTTTCCGGACGAGGCGGTGCCCCAGCCAGAAGCCGATTGACTTGCAGTGGGACCGGAAGATCCTGGTGGCAGGAGGGTACTGAAAATCCCGCCCTTTGTATCAGTCTTCATGGTACAAGACACTAACAGCATTCCAAAAATACTAAATAATCAAGGGGCAAAAGGGATGAAGGAATAAATACAATAACGGTCACTAGAGAGTAAGTACTAAGGAAACTAAAGGCCAACATATCCCCATGACCTGATGGGTTGCATCCTAGGATATTAAAGGAAGTAGCTACAGAGATAGTGGATGCACTGGTAGTAATCTTCCAAGAATCCTTAGATTCTGGAAAAGTCCCAGAGGATTGGAGAACAGCTAATGTAACACCCTTATTCAAAAAGGGAGGGAGACAAAAAACAGGTAACTATAGGTCAGTTAGCTTAACATCTGTCATTGGGAAAATGTTAGTCTATTATAAAGGATGTAATAGCAGAACATTTAGAAATGCATCATGTAATCAAGCAGAATTAGCATGGCTACATGAAGGGGAAATCATGCCTGACAAATTTATTAGAATTCTTTGAGAAGGTAACAAGCAGGATAGATTAAGGGGAACCAGTAGATGGTTGGATTTCCAAAAAGGCGTTCGATAGGGTACTGCACATAATGCTACTTAATAAGATAAGAGCCCATGGTGTTGGGGTAGTATATTAGCATAGGTAGAGGATTGGCTAACTAATAGAAGACAGAGAGTTGGGTTAAGGGGGGCATTTTCAGGATGGCAACCTGTAACTAGTGAAGTGCCACAGGGATCAGTGCTGGGGCCACAATTATTTACAATATATATTAATGACTTGGATGAGGAAAGTGAATGTACTATCACCAAGTTTGCTGATGACACAAAAGCAGGTGGGAAGGCAAGTGGTGTGGATGACACAAAGAGTCTACAGAGGGATATAGACAGGTTAGGTGAATGGGCAAAAACTTGGCAGTTGGACTATAATGTGGGAAAATGTGAGGTTATGCACTTTGGCAGGAAGAATAGAGGAGCTGAATATTATTTAAATGGAGAAAGATTGTAGAATGCTGTAGCACAGAGGGATTTGGGAATCTTCGTGCATGAATCACAAAAAGCTAACATACAAGTTCAGGCAATAGGGAAAGGCAAATGGAATGTTGGCCTTTATTTCAAAGGGAATGGAGTATAAAAATAGGGAAGTCTTGCTAAAACTATACAAGACACTAGTTAGACCACACCTAGAATATTGTGAACAGTTTTGGTCCCCTTACCTAAGGAAAGATATACTGGCATTGGAGGCAGTCCAGAGAAGGTTCACTAGGTTGATTCCGGCTATGGAGGGATTTTCTAATGAGGAGAGGTTGGGTAGGTTGGGCCTGTACTTATTGGAGTTTAGAAGAATGAGAGGCGACCTTATTGAAACATATAAGATTCTTCGGGGGCTTGACAGGGTAGATGCTGAGAGGTTGTTCCCCTTGTGGGCAAGTCTAGGAGCAGAGGGCATCACCGGAGTACAGGGGCACCCATTTAAAACAGATGAGGTGGAATTTCTTCTCTGAGGGTAGTCAATCTGTGGAATCCTTTACCACAGAGGGCTGTAGAGGCTGGGTTGTTAAGTATATTCAAGGCTGAGATAGATTTTTAATCAGTAAGGGAATCAAGGGTTAGGGGGAAAAGGCAGGAAAGTAGAGTTGAGGATTAACAGATCAGCCATGATCTCATTGGTGGATCAGACTCGATGGGCCAAATAGCTCACTTCTCTTCCTATGTCTTCTGGTGATTCCTTCTCCTCTTTCCCCCTGTGATGGCTGAATGGCCTGCTTGCTGTCCAGCTTGTACACGAATGGCCATTAGGGACAAGTGACTGAGTATCTGGCTTATGTAGGTAGGCCCCCCCAGCAAGAGTGGGAGCCTTCACACATGGAAGGAGAGATAATAATACCCCTACACGTTAGCACTGATCAAAGATGTGTCACTATTTGTCCTTCAGTTTAGCAGCCGTGAGATGTGAATGAAATTAATTGTACTGATCCCTGACGTCAGCACAGTGTGTTCCAATATTGACCTGTACACGCAGTAAAGAGGCATCTTCTACAAGCAGATTTAGTTTCCGTCCATCAAAACTTAACTGTTAGGCAGCCATGAGTGGCTTAGCACCAATGTTCCTCGACACTTACATGGGCTGCAAGCCACACACTCAAAGCAGGTAGAGGTCACTGCATTCAGAGTAAAACTGATCACTTTTTATGTACAGTATATATGAGAATGCAGCAAAGCCAGACCTGCAGGGGACACAAACTGTTCCAAGAGCTTAGTTATTTCCAGTAGCTTTTGACACCATCTCTAGTGTAACGCTATGTGGATGGGTGCTCCACAAAGTGTCTCAGCTGTCTCTGGTAGAGGAGGTAATGCACAACATTAGATAACCCCAGTCATACAGCTTACTTTGTTTTGAAATAGGCTTGTTTGAAGGTGCATTCTTCACCTTGAAAAGTCACACTTTTTTTATCGCCCCAGTTCAGTCTACACTGCCCCCCCCCCCACCCCCATTTCTACAATTCATAAAGGACAAACGTACTACAGTGTGAACCTGCGCTCTTCCCCATGCACCCCACCTCCCCTCTCTTCCCCCCCCCCCCCCCCCCCCCCCCCCCCCACCCTCCTCCCCACTCCCAGCCCCCAACCAAAACCCAATTGCCCTTGCCAAGTCCTGGAGAATCTCAGAATTCTTACAGCAACTTGGGAGGCCATTCAGCCCATTGTGCTTGCACCGGCTCTCCAAATGAGCATTACTTTTCCTTTTCAGGTATTTCAATTCCCTCTCGAATACCTCGATTGAACCTGCCTCCACCACCCACTCTCAGCCAACGCATTCTAGATCCTAACCACTCACTGCGTGAAAAAGTTTCTCCTTATATCTCCATTGCTTCTTTTGCCATTGCATTAAATCTGTGCCCTCTGGTCCATGATCCTTTCACAAGTGGGAACAGTTTCTCGCTATTTACTCTATCCAGACCCCTCATGATTTTCAACACCTCTGTCAGATCTCCACTCAACCTTCTCTTCTCCGAGGAAAACAGTCTCGACTTCTCCAAACTATCCACGCAACTGAAGTTTCTCATCCCTGGAACTATTCTCAACCTCTCTAAAGCCTTCAAACCCTTCCTAAAGTGTGGTGCCCAGAACTGGACACACTGCTCCAGTTGAGGCCGAACCAATGTTTTATACAAGTTTAACATAACCTCCTTGCTCCTGTCCTCCATGCCACTATGAATAAAACCTAGAGTACTTTATGCTTTATGAACCACTCTCCATCTGAATCATGGAGATTCTTGCCCCTCCTTCAGAATCACTCCACGACCTCCTTGCCCCACACCCTCGGTGTTCACAACAAACACCACTGCCCTTCCCCACCCACACACCCATCCAACTACAGTGTTCATGGAGCTACCACACCAACTGCAATCCCATCATGCCACTTCCCCCCTCATCTTCAAGAACTCCTTCATTTTAAACTCTTCTTGCTCCACCCCCGCAACTGACTCTCCTCCGATTTTTTTAACCTACTCCAAACTCCGTGCCCAGCAGTCCATGTGGCACTCTGGGATGTTTCTCTGTACATAGTGATATCGAAGCATCGGTTGTTCTTGGCCACGTTTCCCAGTGGAGTCTGAGTCCGCAGAGTTCTGACAGCTGACGACCCTCTGGAAACACCTAAAGGATACAGCTCACGGAAGCTTTTAATCCGCGTGATTTGACCTGAAGAGCTGTTTTTGTTTTCAATTTTCAAGCAGTGACACTTTCTGATTTGATACAAAGAGAAAACTTTGCTTTTTGTTCAAATTGAGAGCCAAACTCTAAACAACGGCAGAGTAGTCACTCGGTGGAAAGAAAGGCTGCCCGTGGGGTTTCAAACGTTTACCTCCCTGCAGTGCCCCTCACAGATTAGATAGAGTGCGACATTACAATCTTGGGTAGGATAGCGTAAGTGTGAGTGTGTGTGTGCTTATACGAGACGATATATGTGAGTATGCGTGAGCAGTGTGTGTCTGTGCGAGGGAGCAAGCATGCAGAGAACTCACAAGTCGACGAAGCGGTGTTAGTTTAGGCACCGGTGTTTAAATTTATAAACTGGATTGTCCTTTGCAAAGCCTCAATGCAGGAAGAATTTTAATATGTTACAAATGTTAGGTTTCCAGAGCTGACTCAGCAGCAACTATATACGCCACAGGGACTGCAGAGGTTCAAGAGGGCAGCTCACCACCACCTTCTTGAGGGCTACTAGGGATGGGCAATAAATGCCGGCCCAGCCAGCGACACCCACATCCCGTGAATGAATTTTTTTTTAAAAAGCAACGAAATCTTTAATTTTCTGTTCGAGACCCGAGTTGGCAAATCACAAGTAGATTAACCTATGTGTGGGAGATCTCCTGTGTTGAAGGTTTTTGACAGAGCACCAAAAATCTGAATTTTCTTCCGATTTGAGAGAGAAAGGCAGGCTGCCACCAGAGTGTTTGGAAAAAGGGAGGAAAAGGGATTTTTTTGTAAAAAAAAAATAATAAATTGCAAGGATTTTCTTTTAAACAGAAGTCAAGTAAAATGTGAATCCCTGTAAACCTCATGTCCCATCAGAAATTGAGTATAGTGTAATGTAGCACTTTTTTTTGCCAATCGTTGGTGTGATTATACCTTTGAACCTTGGGTTTCTGGTCACTGAACATAGGAGTTGTTAGATGCAAAAAGGCCCTGGTTCACCTTCCACCGCTCCGGTAGCTGCGTGATATCTTATTAGAGGTCTGGACACTGATGGGAGAGCTCTGGGAACCTGTTCCTCCCAAGCACACTGCCAGCCGCTCAGCATGGGGATTGGGGACCAACTTTAACAGTCGCTGTTCAGCAAAACGAAAGAGGTGTCATTCATTGGCCCCGGCATGTGTCAGGTGGGTGGGTATAAACGTTTATTGCTGAAAAGAGAGACATGTTGCCGAACCTTTTCATCTTGCACTCATCAGGACAAACACATGAATGTCAAATTTGAAACGATCACAACAACCTATATATACCGTGGGAGAAAAGAGTTGCTGATTGGTTGGCAAGTTGACTTCTCTGATTCGCCAAGGTGTTGCCATGGAAAAAGCAAAGCTTGCTTAACAATCCTGAGTGTGCTAATAGCTACACTAACAACCAATGTTACATAATCAGTTGAGCTCATAACATGGCTCATGTACCCTTGCTAGAAATGAGACACGTTTATACACGTGTTCTCTGCAAACAAAAGAAATATGTTCAAGCTTTGTGCCTTCCTTGAACTATCTTAGAATTTGGGGAGCCTGTAGTTTCCTAAGGCTTTCCCCATGGCAACACCTCAGCCAATCAGAAATGACTTGCTTACAAATCAGCACCCTTTTTCTCCTGTAGTATCAATTGTTGTGATCGTTTGAAATTTGGCATTCTTGCATTTGCCCTGATGAGTGCAAGACTAAAATAATTGACAAAATGTATCTCTTTACAGCGATAGTCAAGTTCTGTATGACAAAATGACAGATATTCAAAATCTAATTGAGACAGTGTTATGCTATTGGGGACATTAACTTTCATTTGTTTGCTGCTGCTGCTCTGGGGCAAAACACCAAATGGTATTGGGGTGGCTTGATGGTGGGTTTATCCCCACTGTCATGGTGCAATGGGGCTCCAATCTGATCAGGTCCTGTGGATTCCCATTACGTTGCACTGTGTTGGGTGAGAGATGCTGTCGGAACATCTCTGGGTGCAGGTGGGCTGAGCTTGCTCCTGGTGCTAACCCTGGTTGCAATAACGTCAGTCTATTCTTTTCCTGCCAAGGATTCCCTGAGGAAGCCGGAACGCCGTCTCATATGTGAGAGCAGCAACCGGGGCCTGACACTGCAACACGCTGGCAGATTCTCCATTAACTGGTTTATCCTCTTCAATGACGCACTAGTCCACGCTCAGGTGAGCCCATCTAGTCGGGGGAAGGAGGCAGGTCGGATGTTAACCCGGGGGTGGGGTGGGTGAAGGGTGCAGGTCAGTCATAAACCCGGGGCAAGGGGGGTCATTAACGGGGGGGTGGGCAGGTGGGAGGTGGGTCATGACCCCAGTGGAGTAGGTCATTAGGTCATTAACCAGGGGGTGAGTGGGTCATTGATCTGTGGTGGGTGGCGCTCAGTCACAATATGGTGCTTTGCTGATGCAGTTTTTGGTTCATTTTGACTCTTAGCAATGAGACCTTTTGTGTATGTGGCAGCTTTAAAGCAGAATAATTTATTTGCGCCGCTCCGATTTCCTCCAAGTGTCCTACCTGCATCCACCTTTGAAGTTTAGAGTGTGGGTCTGTACTGAACTGCAGCACTTGTCGTATTTTGGGCCAAACATGGATGGATGTTCTCTCGAGTCGTTCCTATAAGGAGTCCTAGTATCATTAGTACAGAACCGTGGTCAGACCCCCATCTGCAACCCTGCATTCAGTTTGGGAAACTGTTGCTCAGGAAGGATATTTTAGCCTTGGAGGTGCTGCAGTGTGGTATCATTCACTGGAATGATAATGGAGAATAAAGGGTTCAATTATGAGGACAGACTGCATTAACTTAGCCTGTTATGTCCCTTTTCACACAGGGGGTATTAGAACTCAGGATTGCACTCCCTCAAAAGGCTGTGGATGCTGGGTCAGTTGGAATTTTCAAGAATTAAGTTGATAGATTTTGGCCGGATAAGGATATTTAGAGATTTGGAACAAGGGAACTGACTTGAGAGACTAGGGCAGACCAACCATGATCTAATTGGGTAGGAGTATAGGCTTGGGGGAGGGGTGCTGAATGGCTAATGCTGTGTTCCAGTTCCTATACTGTATCTTTGATACATATCCTGGTGCATTTCTCTCTTCCTTCGGGATGGAACCACTTTAGTGAGACGAGATAAGATATAAGCTTGGAGTTGCTTTATTTTACTGACAACAGTGGAATATAGATTCATGGTCACAATCAAAACACATCTCACTTCACTTCAAACCAAGCATTGTGGATAGGAAACCAAGGTCCTTAAGCGAAATCTCCCCTTAACTTAACCTTTTCCTGCCCTGCGCTTAAGGTGAGCGAGTTTGACCTCTCGAGGTCATATTCCCTCCCCAAACTTTACGTAGTCCAACGTCTCTCTGTCTCCCTGACTCCTTCCCCATTCAGACTTTGCCAATCAATCAGCGAAACCGGACACAGCTCCCCCTCCTCTCAGATTGTGGGTCCGAAGGAGCCATAGCCCAATAAAAGCAAAATAAAGCGGATGCTGGAAATCTGAGATCAAAACGGAAAATGCTGGAAAATCCCAGCAGGTCTGGCAGCATCTGTGGAGAGAGAAATAAAGTTAACGTTTCGTGTCTATATGACTCTTCAGAAGAAGAGTCACATGGACTTGAAACGTTGACTCTGTTTCTCCCTTCACGGACGCTGCCAGACCTGCTGAGTTTTTCCAGCGTTTTCTGTGTTTGTATGAGCCGTTGCCCGAATTGGGTCAAAATCCTGGCACTCCCTCCCTAACAGCACTCTGGGTGTACCTACACCATGCAGACTGTAGCAGTTCAAGAAGGCAGCTCACCACCACCACCCCAAGGGCAAACAAAAGTGCCGGGTGCAGGAGAGCTTTCAATTTTATTCTGTGAATTAAGGACACCTGCATTTTGGCGTTGGAGGGGGTACAGCAAAGATTGGTCCCTGGGATGAGGAGATTGGCCTGCAATGAGAGGCTGAGCAAATTGGGGCCGTATTCTTTAGAGTTTAGGAAGCTGAGAGATGGTCTCATTGAAACGTACAAAATTCTGAGGGGGTTTTGATTGTTTCTTCCTTCAGTCGGGGAACCTAAAAGACAGGGGCACAGTCTCGGGGTAAGGGTCCGATCATTTATGATGGAGATGAAGAGAAATTACTTCATTCAAAAGGCGGTGAATCTTTGGAATTTTCTACCCTAGAGGGTTGTAGATGCTCCATCTTTGAATACCTTTAAGGCTGTGGGATAGGCAGATTTTTGGGATCTCAGGGAATTGAGGGATATGGGGAGCGGGTAGGAGAATGGAGTTGGAGCCCAAGATCAGCCATGATCCTATTGAAAGCAGAACCTGTGGCCCACTCCTCCTATTTCTTGTGTTTTCAACCTCTAACTCATTATTAATAAATTAGCTCCTCTTTGACTCAGGGGCTGCACAGAGGATTTTGAACCTGTCGGAATTCTTCTGCCTTTTAAAACAATTATCTAAATTAAATCTGCAGGAAAAACATCAATTAAAAATAACGTGACCTGCGAGGCTGCCTACTCCAGCGACCTTGCTGCCGATACTGAAGGATTAGTTTGTTTGGTTTTTGTTGGAAGGGTAATGTTATATTCCACATCCTTTGACATCAATGCTGGGTTAGTGATGAATTGGCACCAAAACCAGCTGGGAACAGTAAACCAAGAAACTTTTGCTGCAAAGCTTACCAGGTGAAGCAACTGTTCAGTTGCCTCGTAACTGCATCCTGTTTAATTCCCTCAGCAGCCACTAGCTGTTCTTGCTCATACAGATTAGTATGTCTGCTTGGCATTGGAGAGCTCTGCGTGTGCCAATTATTTTTCTTCTCTTGTAAGCTTCCATTTTTCTCCTCCCTTTCCTCAGTTTTCGACACATCACATATTTCCCCTCATGACACTTTGGGTAGAGCCTCACTTTGAAGAAAGCAGCAGTCCGTGAGTATCAGGAGTGGATTGTTCAGCGCTGGTGAATTCTTGTCGTCGGTGCGCGATTATAACAGCGAACTCCTTGTGGCAGGAGTGACGTTACTCTCGTTTGGGCATCTTGCTGTTCACCTGCCATTTTGCAGCACACGGAGGGTGTGATCGGGGATCATTTTACAGTCTTTCACTGCTCCAAACTTGAAGGTTGGGAAGGACGGATTTCTTTGAAAAATAATCGTGTACATAAAAAAAATGCAGGAATTGAATCCTGGCCTTTTTTTTCCCCCTGAAATTATTTTCATTGTTTTCATAGTCATGTGGTCACACTGTGGCGGTGTTGTGTTACAGACCACTCTGATGAATCAGAGTTACTGTGGCAACATGGTGCTTTTACACGCATGTTGTAGTCTGGAGCTATGGACAGTGATGGTACAGGCTCCAATTTCTTTCCATGGCTGACCAGGAATCTCTCCCACTCCTATTGCGTGCCATTGGCGTGTGTTAGAAGCACTTACAAGTTGATACTCAACCTGTTTGACTGCGTTATGAACAAACCTCCCTGAGCCACCAAGTCCTGGAGTGGGACTCGAACCCAGAGCTTCTGTCTCAGAGGCAGGGACGCTACCCACTGCATCACAATAGCACCAGAGGCCCCTGTTGGGGCTCCGGAGAGTTCAAGAGCAGCTGAATCCGCCCTCTGCACTTCCAGCAGTACCAGGAAATTGAAAATTGGGGTCTGTAGGGTAAATATGGGTACTGCGTGGAGGAGGGAGGGAGTTCCCCAGTGTGCAACAGCCCCACACTCAGCAGCCTCGATTCAGCAATAGTTTTACATCGGGTTTGATGGGAGTGCCACTGGTCCTGCTATCCCCAGTTGCACAGCACTGGGTTGTGTCTGAGAGTAAATGGGTGCAGCTGATCACTCTTGGCGCTGATAGTAGCGTGTGTGATGCTTTGCTCCCTATTATCTGTCTCTGTTTTTGTTTCTGGCTCACCCTAGTGCACTCTCTCGCTCTCACGTTAACTTTCTCTATCTCGCGTGCTCTTTGGTGCTCTCTGTCTGTGCCCCACTTTTTTCTTTCTGTCTCTGTCTGTCTGTGTGTCGCTGTCTGACTCTCGCTCACTCCTATCTTCCTCCTGTAGGAATGCCCTGAAAATAACCACAGCTGAAGAACAGTTCATCCTCACTGCGGCATCACCTCAGGAGAAGGTAATGTGTCAAATAAATTGAAGTTAATATGTGGAGGAAGAGAGGCAGAGGTGGTGGTAGAGAGTGGTGTCTCTGAGCAGGCTTATTCTGCCATTGATTATGGGAGTAAGTGACCTGCTAGCCCTGAGACTACACTGATGGTCACTTTAATGTGCACTTTGGTCACAGGGGATGAACCAGATGTTACTGACAGGAGAGGGTTTAATTTAAACAGCCCAAATTTCTTCTTCTCTCCATCTATCTGTAAACAGAAAAGTGTTTAGATTTAGATTTTCCCCTTCATAAGTGGCAGCACATTTTCCAACCCCTCAGTTTTGGTGTGATCCAATTTCTATTAATAACCCCACAGCAAACTCAAGATAGGGTAACCTCAGAGGGTTAGTTTGTCTGTACACACTCCAGTGCGGGAGGAGGGTTGGAATGCAGCCTCCTTTTCACTCTTACAGTAAAAGAGGGGGATACAGAAAGAAAGGTTTACAAGGCAAAGACCACAGAATGAAGAATTATTTCACTTGAGTCCAGAGTCCACAATCCTAGTCCAATGGTCTATTCCTTCACAGAGGTCAGCAGGCTGAAAACTGATGCTGGATAATTCACGTTTTCACTGGGAGATGACTTCCACGATGGGATAGGCACGCAGAGATGATTTAGTCTTGTAGGCGATGATGTGGATGTTCAGACGTTCCAGTACAAACAGTGTAGATGGGGACAGGCATTCAAACCTGGACAGAGCCCCTTTTCTGATCTGCTTGGTAGATGGAAGATGGCAGACTGCTTTGCGGTACAGCAAGATAGTATAACTGGTTCTCCCAGCTAGTTGGGGGGGGGCTCATGTCACATGACTCCCACCTCTCCAGTTTGCCTTTGACAAAAGGTGTATATTCCTTTGTTTGAATTCCTGAGATTGTTAATGTCCTAACCATTAAGAATTTGAAAGGAAGGTTTGCAGGGTCCTTTGTCCTAGCAGGCAACTCTTCTCCGGTTGGCCAGGCTTGGCTTATGAAATGAAGATGGCCTTTGTATAATTCCCTTTGAATTTGGCTTCTGCGGTCCACAGGGATCGTTGGCGTCTCTTCAGAAATAATGAGGCACAAGTCTCTATGATACTGCCAAATAGCTCTTATTGTTTGGAGGTTATGGCCCAACGTGGCTGCAGTCATTTTAAGAGGTCATTGTTCAGTTTTAAAATTTTAGGAATTCACCATGATGATATAAAGATTACGTTTTCAGCCCCTCGTTCTGAGCTGTTTTGGCAAAAGAATGACGTTCTAATCCAGCGTTACAAACTCTCCTCCTGTCAAAGCCACCATTCCAATGGCAGCTCAGTCCCCATCACGGGAGCACCACCATCTCATGGACTGCAGAGTTTAAGGGAGAATACGCCACCACCCACACATGGCACACATGAGTGATAAATGTAACCTTGTTATCAATCATGCCCTAAAAACAAATAAACTACACAGGCATCTCCTGTTGATGTGTCGGTGCTGATAGTGAAACATCACTGAAATAATCCCTCCCTTCTAGGCAGAACGAGTATATAGAACATTTCTCTTATGAACATTTCTTCTGTTTCAGACGAGGTGGTTAAGAGCGATTAACCAGGCTGTGGATCAGGCACTGAGTGGCGCCCAAGATTACCTGGCCCCTGGACTGGGGAGCAGCATGAGAGCAGAACCCCCCATCTCGCGCACAGCCAGTTACACCTTCTACAAGGACCCACGGCTGAAGGAGGCAACTTACGAAGGTCGCTGGTTGGCTGGGAAACCACATGGCAAGTGAGTGTCAGGGTCCCGCGTGCGCGAGGGCCAGGGTTCCATGTGTGGGGCCATGGAACTGTGTGGATTCAACTTTCAAACTAAGCAAGCCACACCCGTTCACAGGGTGATTCCTTCTCGACCAATGTTGAAATCTCAGGCCCATGCCAATGAAGCACTTGTCTAAGCTCCATCTAACCATGTTGGGGTGATGATGCAGGTGAGCAGTCAGCCAGGCCTCTTCCTAACCACTGTCCAGGGAACCATATGCGACGAAATCACTTGTGATGCCTCCCACGCTTAAATATCTTATTGTGCAATGAGGTGGGATTAATTAATGACCTGATAGGTAAGGTGCCCCTGGGTAGCAGCGACCATAATGTGATTGAGTTTTGTATTCAATCTGAAGAAGAGAGGAGTGGGTACGAAACAATGTTTTTAAACTTAAATAAGGACAATTATGAGGGCATGAAAGCAGAACTGGCTAAAGTGAATTGGCAAATTAGGTTAAGAGGCAAGTGAACTGAGATGCAGTGGCAAACATTTGAAGGGATATTTCAGAATACACAGAATAGATACATTCCGATGAGTAAGGAAAAAGTCCAAGAGATGGACACCATCCGTGATTAACAAAAGAAAGATTAAAGATAGTATCAAACTTAAAGACAAAGCATAGAGTTGTGTAAAGATAGGTGGAAGGCCAGAAGATTGGACAGAACAGCAAAGGATGATTAAAAGATTAATAAAGAGGGAAAAATGAGAAAACGAGAGAAAGCTAGTCAGAAATATAAAAACAGTAAGAATTTTCATAAATATTTTAAAAAGAAATGAGTTAACAAAGTGAGCGTTGGTCCTATAGAAAGTGAGCCTGGAGAATTGATAATGGGAAACAAGGAAATTGCAGATGAATTGAACAGATATTTTACATCAGTTTTCGCTATAGAGGATACAAGTAACATCCCAGAAGCAGCTACAAACCAGGAAATGGAAGGGAGGAACTCAGGAAAATTACAATCACCAGGGAAGTGGTACTGAGTAAATTGTTGGAGCTGTGGGCTGACAAGTGCCCAGGTCCTGATGGACTTCGTCCTCGGGCTTTAAAAGAAATATCTCGTGAGATAGTTGATGCATTGGTTTTAATTTTCCGAAACTCCCTAGATTTGGGGAAGGTCCCATTAGATTGGAAGATAGAAAACTTAACTCAATTAATCAAAAAGGGAGGGAGACAGAAAGGGGGAAACTACAGGCCAGTTAGCCTAACATCTGTCATAGGGAAAATGTTAGAAGCTATTATTAAAGGAGCTATGGCAGGGCACTTGGATAAGTTCAAGGTAATCAGGCAGAGTCAACATGGTTTTGTGAAAGGGAAATCATGTTTAGCCACCTTACTGGATTTCTTTGAGGAAGTAACATGTGCTGTGGATAAAGGGGAACCGGTAGATGTTCTGTACTTAGATTTCCAGAAGGCATTTGATAAAGTGCCACACCAAAGGTTACTTCAAAAAATAAAAGCTCATGGTATATGGGGGTAAAATATTGGCATGCATAGAAGATTGGCTGGCTAACAGGAAGCAGAGTGTAGGCATAAATGGGTCTTTTTTAAGCTGGCAAGATGTAATGAGTGATATGTCACAGGGATCAGGACTGGGACCTCAAATGTTTACAATCTATATAAATGATTTGGGTGAAGGGATAGATGCCAAATTTGCTGATGACTCAAAGTTAAGTGGGAAAATTAGTTGTGATGAGGACACAAGGAGGCTATGAAAAGATATAGATGGGTTAAGTGAGTGGGAAAAGATCTGCCAAATGGAATATAATGTGAGAAAATGTGAAATTGTCCATTTTGGCAGGAAGAATAAAAGAGAAGCATGTTGTCTAAATGGTGAGGGATTGCAGAGCTCTGAGATGCAGAGGGATCTGGGTGCCTTAGTGCATGAATCGTAAAAGGCTAATATGCAGGTACAGCAAGAAATTAGGAAAGCTAATAGAATGTTATTTATTGTGAGGGTAATTGAATACAAAAGTAGGGAGGTTATGCTTCAGTTATACACAGCACTGGTGAGACCACATCTGTGTACCTTGTACAGTATTGGCCCCCTTATTTAAGGAAGGATGTGAATGCGTTGGAAGCAGTTCAGAGAAGGTTTACCAGGCTAATACCTGGAATGGGAGGGTTGGCTTATGAAGAAAGGTTGGACGGGCTAGGCTGGAGTTTAGAAGAGTAAGAGGCAACTTGATTGAAACGCGAAATCCCAAGGGGTCTTGACAGGATGGATGTGAAGCGGATGTTTCCTCTTGTGGGAGAATCTAGAACTAAGGGTCACTGTTTAAAAATAAGGGGTCGTCCATTTAATACTGAGATCAGGTGAAATTTTTTGAGGGTTGTGAGTCTTTGGAACTCTCTTCCTGAAAAGACAATGGAAGCAGAGTCTTTAAGTATTTTTAAGGCAGAGGTGCATAGATTCTTGGTAAGCAAGGGGGTGATGGGTTATCGGAGCTAGGCAGGATGCAGATTTGAGGTTACTATCAGATCAGCCATGATATTAAATGGTGGAGCAGGCTCGTGGGGCCGAATGGCCTACTCTTGCTCTCTGTTTGTATGTATCACTTCAGGCTCGCACTGGGAAATGGACACTTGGACAAGGAGCTGCAGCGAAGACTTGCCAGTGGACTCGATGCCTAAAAAGATTCAGTACCTTCTGGGGAGGAGGTTGGGGGGATTACTCAGTGACTGGGGAGCAGGGACCTTCAAACTGACAAACTATTAGAAGTTGAGCTGAGGCTAACCAGAAAACGCAAGAGTCTGGGATGTTCCTGAGTACAGCAGCTGAGCGTGTGGGTTTAATGAAATAGTTAGTAGTGATTGTGCAGAGCATGTGCGGCAGTCCATCATGGAGTGGCCAGGGTAGAGAGTGGTGAGCGGCAGGAGTAGGGTGGGGGAGTGCGAATGGTAGAGGTGGGGTAGGGTGGGTAGTGGAGGAAGAGGACGGGTTGGGTTGGGAGCAGGGTGTGTGGGTGGGGTTGGGGTCGGGGTGAGGAGTGGGTGGGAACAGGTGGAGGATGGCAGCTTGTTGGTAGATGGGTAGAAAATGTGAGATCAGCTGCTGTGAAGTGTCATGGGACTCGTGCTTTTGAATTGATTCCCAGTCTCTAACCTCAATCCTAGGGGCGTGCTGCAGTGGCCTGATGGGAGAATGTACACTGGTGACTTCAGAAATGGTTTAGAGGATGGGTAAGTGTCGAAAGAGTATAAATGGAAGCCCCTTTGATTTCTCAGCACTGTTGTTTGTTAATCTTCCCGGGGAGAATGACAGAAGCTTCTGGGTTAGGCTTGGGGTAGGGGGAAACCACCCAGAGCTTCGGCTGAGTGTGTAATGCCTCCTGCTGGAATGTTTGCAGCTGTGTGGATGTTGAGCAGATTCTGGCCTCCTGCAGTTTAATACCCTGTCAGTGTTGTGTGTTGGTTCATCCATGATGAACGTCTAGAGGGGAATCAGCCTTGGTTCGGTGGCAGCACATTCCAGGGGCTTTCGTAACCCAGGGCCGGACATTTAAGTGCAGCACTGAGGGAGTGCCACACTGCAGGAGGTGCCATCTTTGGATGAAACCTTAAATTGAGTCCCTGTCCACCCCTCGGGGGTCTCTGTTAAAGGTCTCATGACTCTTTTTATTTAAAGAAGAGCAGGGGAGCCTCCTCGGTGTCCTGTCCAACATTTATCATTTGACCAATCTTATTGGAACGGATTATCTAATCATTTATCTCGTTGCTGCCAGTCAGACCTTGCTGTGTGTGGATTGGTTGCCATGTTTCCTACCTAGCAGCCATGACAGTAACGCATTGGCTGCGAAACACTTTGGGAGACCTCCAGGGTTGTGAAAGGCACTATCAAAATACAAGTTTTTTTTTCCCCCTCCCCTTTTGTTTGGATGAGGCCCAAGCAGGGCCCAGTGCCCATGGAACCCTTGCTCCAAGTGTCTTTGTGAGAAGCGGGGAGACAAATCCCCTTATTTATACAGGGATGGCCACCTGACTGAAGGGCGTTTGGATCGTGGATCGATGTGGGTGAATCTGGCCTTTAATCCACACAATGCCAGTTATGGACTGTAACTGCCAGCAGCATCCAACTGGATGGCGCGATGTGGCGTGTCTGTTGTTGACGCGCGTTGTGGACCTGCTCCGAGTGAGCACTGTGACTGAGCTGTGATAAACTGTAGACTGGCATGGCGTGGGCCGGTGTCCTCTTGATTTGAGGCCAAACTCCTTGAACTGAGCGAGTGTGTGCAGTGTTAAACGTTTTAATTTGCCTTCACAGGTATGGCGAGTACATCATACCCATCAAAGCTCTGAAGAAGAATGATCATTATCAGGGCCACTGGAAAGACGGCAAGATGCATGGCCATGGGATCTATAAGTACGTTCAGATCTCACATCAACTGTTGGTTGGCTTTGGAGTCCAGTTTGCTATGTTTGTCAGTTTAGGGAATGTGACACCACCACCAATTACTGCAACGTCTAAAATCCATTGGTCATCTGCATTCGACAGGTAGCTGGTCAAAAGAGGGTTCAAACCAAAGGCATCATGAATGTGGTGCACACATCTCTTAGGAACTGGGCTGAGAACCAGGCCAGATTTAGCTTATAGCCCCTAGCAAACAGTCAGTGAAGCTGAGCAGCTGAGATTGGCCCTGGAGCCAGCATTGCGCTGCCAAACTTTTACTTCACTTGTTCTTGGGAGGTGGAGCAGGGCAGCATTTATTGCCCCTCCCCCGAGAGCACCAAGAGTCAGATACGTGGCGTGGGGCAGGAGTCATGTGGGTTGGGATGCTGGCTCCCTTCCTGAAAGGCATGAATAAACTAGTTGAATTTTTGTGACAAACAGCTTTCACAGTCCCAATCCACAAGTTACTAACTCTTATCGGTGGGGTTTTGAATCTCGGCCCCTGGCTGTCTAACCACGAGGCTACCCATTCTCACAAAGCAAAGGGCCAGAATATAAAACGTGCTGCAAATCCCTGTTTGCTAGCAGCAGGCCTCATTGTATATATGTGTAGATCAGTGAGCATTGCGACCGTGGGTGATGGGGTGTTTGCACGGTTTGGCTTCACATCTGTGACCTGGATTCCAGCCCAGTAAAATTGAGTTCTGCTGGCTGCATGGGTACTGTGTGAGGTGAGTTTTAGACAGGTCAGTTCCAGGAAGGTACAAACCCTGTGATTCCAGCTCGCTAGCAGTGGGCTGGAGGTGGGAGGCTAAATGAGAGGCTGAACTTCTATTCACCCTGTTGTAGAGTGCACGCCCTCCTGCACTTGGGGTTTAACACAAGAACATTAGAATTAGGAGCAGGCCATTCAGCCCTTTGAGCCTGCTCTGCCACTCAGTAAGATCATGCCAAATCTGATTGTGTCTTCATCTCCGATTTCCTGTCTGTCCCTCTTAACCCTTGACTGCCTGTGGATCAAAAATCTAACTCCGCCTTGAATGTATTCAATGGCCTAGTCTCCACTGTTCTCTGAGGAAGAAAATCCACAGACTATACAACCCTCAGAGAGAACAAAATTTCTCCTCATCTCTGTCTTAAATGGGAAACCCCTCATTTGTAAACTGTGTCCCATAGTTCTAGACTCTCCCGCAAGGCTTTCAGCAACCACCCTGTGAAGTCCCCTCAGGATCTTATTTGTTTCAATAAGATCACCTCTAAATCTTCTAAACTCCAATGAGTAGAGGTCCAACCTGCTCAACCTTTTCCCATCAAATAACCCCTTCCCCCCAACTTAAGGCACTTTACGTAAACCGGGTTTGTATTCTCTCTGGTTCAGAAGGTTGAAGGCTGATCTAACTGAGGAGATAAAAGGATCCAATGCAATACCTTTTGAGAAACTTTTCTCTGATCGGGGCACCCAGAACATGGAATTATAAGTTTAAAATTAGGAATATCAGAAAGCAGTTTCTCTCACACAATGTCAGGAATTTGGAACGCTCTGTGCAAGCTGGGTTAAGTGAAATTTTAAGACTGAGTTTGATAGTTTCAATAGCTATCCAAGAAAGAGGGACAAAGGTTGGTAAATGGGGTTGAGGTACAGATCAGCCATGAGCTAATTGAATGGCAGAACATGCTGGAGGGGCTGAATGGCCTCCTCTCGCTCCTGTGTTCTCCTGGGTTAGAAAGAAAGACTTGCATTTCTGTAGCATCTTCCACGACCACCAGATGTCTCAAAATGCTTTACAGGCAATGAAGCACTTTTGAAATGGAGTCACTTTTGTAATGTAGGAAACACAGCAGCCAAGTTGTGCACAGCAAGCTCCCACAAACAGCAATGTGGTAACGACCAGAGAATCTGCTTTTGTGATGTCCACCAAAGGATAAATATTGGCCAGGACACCAGGGATAACTCCCCTGCTCCTCTTCTGGGATCATTTACAACCACCCGAGAGTGCAGATGGGGATTTGACACCTCATCCAAAGAACGACACTGCTGACAGTGCGGCACTCCGTCAGTAGAGCACTGTGGAGTCAGCCTGAATTTTTGTGCTGAAGCCCTGGAGTGGGACTTGAACCCAGAACCTTGTGACTCGGAGGTGAGTGCGCTACCGACTGAGCCACAACTGACGCGGAGGAGAAAGCTCCTTCCTCTGGCTGGGCCTGGAGTGCTTCATTGCCTGTAAAGCATTTTGAGATGTGGAAGGTGCTACAGAAATGCAAGTCTTTCCTTCTAACCCAGAAGAACTGGATGGACAAAAGTAGGGAGAATATACTTAGTTATAACTTTACCTTTTTAAAAACCTCAACGTAGACCAATAACTTGGTGTTCGTTAACTCAATGGTTCAGTAATGGTGTTGCTGCAATAAGCAGTTATACCCAACGAAGACTAGAACAGGGGCCTGAAGGGGTAACTTCCTGATATTCACGTGTTGGTGTTTTACCCAAGTGGTTGTGATTAGGTGAGACTGACCAACCTCCCTTTCTGCCTCCACCCCACCCCCCCCCCCCCCCCCCCCCACCGCCACAGATATGCCACTGGAGAGGTGTACGAGGGCTGTTTCCAAGACAACATGCGCCACGGTCACGGTTTACTCCGCAGTGGCAAGCTGACCTCATCCTGCCCCAGCATGTTCATCGGGCAGTGGGCACAGGACAAAAAAACGGGCTACGGCATGTTTGACGATATCACCAGGTAACGCAATGTTATTTGCATCGGAAATAACGCAGGAGTCAAACTTGGTGCGTCATAAACAGCATTTCAGGGCTTCCATGTTCACGCTTTACTTGTGTCATGCTTTGATTTGCAATTGGATTTCTGAGCTGCAACATTCCCTCTGTCGTCGTCGAGCGTTGTTGGGTGCAAAAGGATATGCAGACCCTTGACATCTGACAGCGCTCGAAAGTCTAAAAGGGTTACATGGATATCTGGAGAGAGTAGATATAAGTGCAAGGAGGGGGCCAGGTAGTGAACGGGAACTAAATCTGAAAAATCTTAGTCCCTAGTAACAGATCTGTCCTACTCGATCTCATTAAGTAGTCAGCCTGCCTTGTTAATCGGTTAATGTCCCAGACCATTTCTCAAGTATGGAACACAAGTCTTCCACAGGGGATTAACTCTGTCCTAATCTTGGATCCTCTTGGAGCCAACCCAGACACGCACTGCTTACCTGTGTCACCTGCCTTTTCACTAGGTCCATTGTCCCTGTTGATTTGAACCGAGTGCTATTCTCCTTTTTAAAAAGCCATTCCAATGATTGGAGGTGTGGAACTTCAAAAAGTTCCTTTTTCTATCGTGCTTTAATGTAGAAAAACATACCTAGGTACTTCATGGACACGGTCATCCAAAAAATGGATGCCAAGCCAAAGAGGTGAGAGATTCAGAAGGGCGACTTAAAGATCAAAGAATTGGGTTTTGGGATAGATCCAAAAGGAACAGAGGCAGGCTTTAGGAAGGGAATTCCAGAGATGAGGCCCAGACAGCTGACGACACAGCTACCAATGGGATTAGATAAGGAGAAAATTTTTTCTCTGGGTGTCGTTAGTCTGTGGAATTCTCTTCCCCGGAAAGCAGTAAAGGCTGGTTCATTGAATTTATACAAGACCGAGTTTTTTGATCTACAAGGGAGTTGAGGGCCATGGAGGGCAGATGGCAAAGTGGAGTTGAGACCACAACCAGATCAGCCGCAATCTTATTGAATGGTGGAGCAGGCTCAAAGGGTTGAATAGCCTTCTCCTGCTCCTAAGTCCAATTAGAACATGAGGATGAGAATTTTTAAATTTAAGGTGTTGGGGGACTTGGCACCAGCAGGGACAGGGTTGATGAGTGAAATAAAAACAAAGTGCTGGAAAAACTCAGCAGATCTGGTAGCATCTGTGGAGAGAGAAACCGAGTTATAGCGCTTCGAGCCCAATATGACTCTTCAGATCACCTTCAGTTCCAAAGAAGAGTCACATTGGACTCGAAACGTTAACTCTGTTTCTCCATGCATGCTACCAGGCTTGCTGGATCTTTACAGCACTTTGTGTTTTTATTTCAGATCTCCAGCTTCTACAGTATTTTTCTTTTATATTTTAGGACTGCTGGGTGAATGGGACTTGGGATGAGTTAAGATACAGGCAGCATATAGAAACTAGGAGCAGGAGTAGGCCCTTCGAGCCTGCTCCGCCATTCATTATGATCATGGCTGATCATCCAGCTCAATAGCCTGCTCCCGCTTTCTCCCCATACCCTTTGACCCCTTTCGCCCCAAGAGCTATATTGGATGAGCGGGGCCTAGAGGTGACAAAAGCAAAGATGAGGGTCTCAGCAGCAGATGGATTTTAGCAGGGGCAGAGATGGGCGATATTGCGAAGGTGGGTGCCGAGCAGTCCTGCTGATGGAGAAGATATGGGACCAGAAGCTTGACACTGGGTCAAGGTTGCAAACTGTCCAATTCAGCCTTGACCCTTGTCGGCTGAGGGATACTTGAGTCGGTGGCTAGGGAACACTGTTGGTGGCGAGGACTGAAGACGTGTTTAATTGGAGGAAATTTCTGCTCACCCATCACTGGATTTGGACCAGTGACTGTCCAGAGGCAGTGGGGGAACTAAGAGAGATGGTGAAGTGGCAAAGCTTGGTGTCTTCATTGTACATGGGTGTCCTGACACCTTGTCTGTGGATAATATCACCAAGGGAGGGAGGCCTTCAAGGAATTATCCTTTGGAGGTCTCGGTGGTTATAATGCAGGTACCGAATGAGAAACTGTCACCACCACGTGAAAGTTATCCATGAACTGTGAGTGTGTGTGTGTGTATGTGTGTATGTGGCCCCCTATCTAATTTGCAAGTGATTCAATTTAAAAATAACCCCTCAGACAAGTTTCAGTCTTAAAACGAGATAAAAGTTAGTTTATTACAAAACTGCTGAAAGTTATTTAAGTAAAAGCGATGGTTATTAAATAAAACACAGATACAAAGATTAAAATGCAGATAAAGGAAAAAGATACTTAAAAGGTGAGATTTCAAATCAGTTTCTCATTGAGATATCATTGCAGGCCCATTGCTTGAATTCCTTCCTTTCGAAGTGAGGGGGTTGAAACTTGAGGTTCGGCTTAGCAGCTGCAATGGCTTCTGTAGTTGAATGATTGGAGGTTTGCCCTTTTCGGGGGACTCAGCAGATCAGGTTTTTGGGAGAGAAAGGTTTCTTATTCCTCACCCTGGCAGAACAGCAGCTGATTTCTTAATACCTTCCTCTTTGTTCTCTCTTGGCTAAGAATCCTCTCTGATGTTGTCTATCAGAGTTCTTCCTGGGGCTGTGTGCCCTGTCTCCCAAGGTGGCTTCTTATAGCCTCCTTTGGGCAGTTAAAAAAAAACACAAAAATGGCTTCTATGTTAATTCTCACCAGGCAGAGAAGTTAATTGTGGTCCTTTGAAGTCTCTTCCTGCCTCCTCATAAGTAAAAGTGGTTTTTCACAACTTTTAGAAGAATCAATGGATATCCCTGGGGGAGTCGCTTGCATTTTAATGGCTCTCTGTAGCCAGCTCTAGAGATAAGAGTCTGACAAGTTTTTGAGCTAACACACAAAGGTGCCATGTTGACTGTCTATTCTTCCATTTTGAAAAAGGCTTTTAAAGGTGTGACCCCATTTTAATGCATCAGACTTCATGTGACCCCCCATAGTGAAAAGTTAAGACGTCCAAGAGTTGTTGGGTGGGGGGAGGGTGGAGGCTTCAATTGTTGTGGGCTGGGGGTGGGGGACTTCATCTCTTGAATTGTTGAGCAGGGGGAGGGCTTTAGCTCTTGACTGGGGAAAGTGGGGAAACAGGAGATGAGACCTGTGGGGAGCTGACGAAAAAGCAGGGTTTCTCCAAAAAGAACAAAACCCCCTACCCATTTACAGGTGTTTTTTTGCAGCAGTAATTGGGCTTCAGAGAACAACCCATTAGGCCACGCCCCCCCTCCAAAAAACAAAGATTTGAAGGGGCCTCGCAGCTGTCAGAAATCAGTCAAAGGCCCATTTCTGTCATGGAGCTCGCCACCCCATCATCCCACCTCGAGACCCCGCTGGGGATCACCACCCACAGCTTGGTAAGCTCCACTGTAAACTAGACCGGGAGGATAACGGGCCAAGGGGTTAAAACAATTAACTGTAATGTTAGGACTGACAGCAGAGCTTTTCCGCACTCAGCGTTGGGGAACATGGGGTGCCCCTGAACAGAGCTGTGCAGACGCAGACTATGCTATCGTTTCAACGGTTAATGAGGAAATGGTGGGACTGTGGTCTCTTTCTGGATGGGCAAATGAAGATGGGCGAATGGCCTACCTAGTGATTATCCAGCTTACTCCTCTCCCAGACCGATTACCCTTCTATTGGCCACACATTGGCAGTGAGACAGTTCCTGAAGTCAGCTGACCGGCAGGTAGCATCCCACTGCTTGCACTGTGTAAGTGCATTCCTGTAGCACATAATGAAACCGTGTAGGTTTATACTTTGCAGGGCAGGGGGAGTGGGGTCTTTATTTGCACTGTATTTCACTAGCATTGGGCATTTTATTCATTTATAATCATTTCCTTTTTGGACCAGCTGGTTTGCAATTTAGTTAATAGAAATGAAGGAAAAGCAGAGTTGCGTTTATATAGCGCCTTTCACAACATCAGGATGTTCCAAAGCGCTTTACAGCTAATTAAGTACTTTAGAAGTATAATCACAAAAATAATTAATTGTTTGAGGAGGGTAGAAATGGAAAGGGCATAAATTGCACCCATGTAGGTAGAAGCTGCTTTGGAGAACCTGGAGACCAAGTTCCACACCTGACAGAAGCACAGCTCTTTCAGTGAGCAGTGGGTCTCCAAAAAATTAAAGAACTGTCTGGGGATTGAAAGAAAGAGCTTGTAGTTTTTTTCATACCTTTTGTACAACAGGACAGTGAGGGAGGCCATTCAGCGCATTGAGCCTGTGCTGGCTCTTGCAAAGAGCAGTCGAGTTAGTCCCCCACCCGCACTCTCTTCCCCATATTCCTGCAGCATTTTCTTGCCCCCTCAAGTATTTACCCAATTCCGTCTTGAAGACCCCCGTTGAATGCGTTTTCGCCCGGCTATCGGGCAGTGCGTGTTTTGCAATCCAGAACGTTCTAAAGCCCTTCGACTCCGCTGAAGTATTCCATTGGCTGCACTGTTGTGAAGTAGAAAACGCAGTTATTTCTGACACTGCAGAGCCCCACAAAAAGCAGTGAGATAACGACCAGGTGAATCTGTTTGAGTGAAGATGGCTGAAGGGTAAATGTCGCTCAGTGCGTAATTCCCCTGCTCCTGTTTGAATAGTGCCGTGGGATCATTTAGACCAAGCTGAGATGCAGGACAAGACCTCCATTTAACATATAAGTAGGCCGAACTTAATGGTCAGGGCCTCCACCGCTGGGAAAGTTGGGTCTGGTCATTTCCAGGGGACTCGCTGGGATTTAACCCTGGTCGGACGTCCCGCTGGCTGCCGTCGGGGTTTTGGGCCCCAATGGGGGCAATTTCCCTCCGGATTCCCTGGGGAGGGGCAGATGTCCCGCGCCCCCCCAGAGCTGCCGACCAATTGGAGGCCGGGGAGGGCGGTGGACACTGCCGCTGCTAAGAGTGGGGCCTCGTGGAAGGGTTGCCACTGGAGGCCTCCCCCCCCCCCCCCCCCGACCAAGGTGAGTTGGGTGGGATCGCCCACGGTGAATCAGGGAGGTTCGGAGGGGAGAGGGTCATTGTCAAAGATGGTGAGTGGCTTCCTGCCACCTTGCTGTTGGGTCCCTCCATTGGAATCCCCCTCCCCAAACCAGTCCACAGCCATACACACCAGGGTTTGCCAATGTGGCATGGTCCCTGCCAGCCCACCGCTGGTACACTACCAACAGGGTGGTTTGATGAGACTCTTAAGGACTCTCAGTTGGCCTCTGGGAAAGAAGACCACCCACGAGCCTTCTCGTCCCAGACTGGATCGGGGCAGAGTGAGCTGGAAAGGCGCCAGGGTCCCCACTCTGCATTTTCCTAACCTCTTCTACAGCTCAGGAGGAGCATTAAATTCCGCCCAGTATCTCTGACAGTGCAGCACTCCCTCAGGACTGCGCTGAAGCATCGGATATGAATGTGCGGTCAAGTGTTAGGAGTGGGGCTTTAATCATGAACATTCTGACTGAGGTGAGAGCAAAACAGACTGATACAAGGCTAGAGATACATATTTATGAGGAGTACGTGGTCAGAGAGAGTGTATATGCTGCACTGGGCAACTGCGTCATGTTGTTTATTCACTCTGTCAGTGCGATGATTTTTTTGGACCAATGCTCTGCATTGGCAACAATTCAGAGAAGGCTCGCTCAGCTGATTCCTGGGATGAAGGGATTGTCTTCTGAGGGAAGGTTGAGCAGGTGGGGCCTGTATCCACTGGAGTTCAGAAGGAGAGAGGTGATCTTATCAAAACATATAATATCCTGAGGGGACTCGACACATAGATGTTGAGCGGTTGTTTCCCATGGTGGGGAAATCTAGAACTAGGGGAAAATAATGGGTTTTCAATTTAAGACTGCGAATGAGAAGAATTTTTTTTTTCTATCTGTGGGAGGTTAGTCTGTGAAATTCTCTTCCAGAGAGCAGTACAGCCTGGATCATTGAACCAATTCAAGGCTGAGTTAGTGAGATTCTTGATTGACAAGGAAGTCGAGGGTTATAGGGCCTGGGGGAGGCGGTGGGGGGGTGGGGTCATGAGGAGGGGAGGGGGTAGTACAGCGGCCAGGAAGGTGGAGCTTAGGCCAGAATCGGATCACTCGTGACCTTATAGAATGGCGGAGCAGGCTTTAGGGGCCAAATGGCCTACTCCTCCTAATTCTCATCGTCTTGTATGTAATGCTCCCCTAAGCTGTATGAAAATCATCAGTTCCACCAGCTTTTGGGAACTCTTAAGAAGCGTGGAATGCACACGGATCTAATCGTGCACAGTTCATTGGCAAATATCCAATCCCTCGATGTGACCAGGAGCAGTGAATGGGGAACAAAAACAGAATTACCTGGAAAACTCAGCAGGTCTGGCAGCATCCGCGGAGAAGAAAAGAGTTGACGTTTCGAGTCCTCATGACCCTTCGACAGAACTAGGTGAATCCAAGGAAGGGGTGAAATATAAACTGGTTCCATTATTTTTAAATATTTTTAAATCTTTTATGCTCACCCCCACCCCCACTAGAGCTATACCTTGAGTGCCCTACCATCCATTCTTAATTAGCACATTCGTTTAGATAATATCACCAACTTCAACACCTCTGTGTTCTTTTGTTCTTTTGTCTGTGACATCTTTTGATGATCTGCTTCTATCACTGCTTGTTTGTCCCTACAACCACACTACCCCCCCTCCACTTCTCTCTCTCTCCCCCCACCCAAACCCCTCCCCCCCGCCACCACCACCACCACCTTAAACCAGCTTATATTTCACCCCTTCCTTGGATTCACCTAGTTCTGTCGAAGGGTCATGAGGACTCGAAACGGCAACTCTTTTCTTCTCCGCCGATGCTGCCAGACCTGCTGAGTTTTTTCAGGTAATTCTGTTTTTGTTTTAGATTTCCAGCATCCGCAGTTTTTTGTTTTTATCGCAGTGAATGGGGATATGAATTGGTTCTATTAAACCCGTTCCCTAACAAATTGTCACCACCCCCCCCCCCCCCCCCCCACTCCAGGTTAGTCAGACTGGTGAGCAACAAACTCCCAGAGACGAACATTCCGATTCATCTGTAATTCTGTTTTCTGCCATTCCCCCAGCATCCGCCCTAAAAGTTGTCTATTGAACTCTGCAGCCAGTCAAACATCAGGGCTTGCTGACCATTCGCTTTCCACGCCGCACGCTCCCCTCATTCCCAGCGGGACAGATATTGTCGCAAGAGTCGGCCTACCCCTCACTTGATTCATCTCCTAACCGCAGGTTTCCTGTGCATCATTGGTGTGCTCACGTGGACTCTGTTCCCTTTGTTTGCTCTCCCTCGCTCTCACCTGTCATGCTCCCTTTGCCCGGCTTGGCTCTGTTGTGTTCCCATCTGCCCTCTCGGTCTCTGCCCTTGCCCATTCCACATTTCTGGCATTTGCTTCCACCGTGGGCTCTCTGGGTGTCAGAAAACGGATTCAATCCCTTTGAGGGGAAAAGCTCCCGGTGCTTGAAGGGTGGTAAGAGAGTTCCTGCGCCCAGTGGAGAAAGTTGCCGGCCAGCTGTAAAAGTTAGGCCGTGTTGGCCCGAGGGCCTCGTTTGACCTCTGACCTGTGCTGCAGGTCAGGAGGAGAGCATTGGCCAGGTTCTCCGGTCCCCGTTCGCCGTGGGTCCTCCTGCGTCGGCTGCGGTGGACTCGCCCGCGATGCTCCTCACAGCGGAATAGCTTTCCTGCGACCTGCTCTCAAGCAAGGATCGTCACTTGGGCAAAGCACTTGGTGGTTGCAGGAGGAGGTACTGGGGCAGCTGGTGCCTGTGGGACTGTCGCCCCCCCGCCCTCCTCCCCCCCCAAAAGAGAGGGTCAAGGCAGGAAGCGAGGGAGAGGGTGGGGTGGTGAGCGGAATCCACTCTGTGTTTTACTTTCTCTCCTCTTTTTCTGACTGTTCTTGTCCCCTTGCAGGATGTCTGCTGTCATATGTCCTCCCCCCACCAGGAGGGTGGGATGGTCCTGGCCATGGACATCCCAGGCACCATCATCAGCAGCAGCAGGGCACCTCATTGACCAGCCAGCGGGAGGCACAGGGTGAGCCCAGGCACCGTCCGTTTTTTACCCTTCTCCTTCTCCCTGGCCCATGCATGGAACACCTCACCCCTGCACGGCATCCTGTCCCAACAGCCTGACCGGCTGGAAGGTAACCCCGAAGAAAACCTGCCTGAGTGCAGCCCAGCACAAGACTGAGCATAAACCAGCGCCTGGGACTGTTAACTCACTGCAGGGGAACCCAGTATGTGGTTCGACCGACAGGCAATATAGACGCATCGCATCGTTTGAGGCGGATCTCGGTGTTAATAAACCTGTTGGCAGGTTTTCACGTACCCACTGCAGGTTTGTTTTCCCCCAAACCATTTTCAATCCATACCCACACTCCGTGCCACCCATCAACCCACCACCTCCCCACACCACCACCCCACCCCTCACCCCCCCCCCCACCCCCTTCCCTGTTGCCTGGTTACAATGCATCCCATTTTGCCAGAGTGGCCTCCTTGTCGTGAACCACGACAGTGAGTGTGAATTGCTTATTCAACCGTTGTGAGCGTGGCCGCCTTGTCCAATGGATTAGCGTCAGAAACCTTGGCTAGTTCCCCCCCCACCCCCCCCGCCCCCCCCCTCTTAACTTGAGGGCAGTGGGCCAACTCTCAGTTCTCCAAATGGTGCCTGATTGAGGTCAACTGTCCTGTCGCAGACACCCCCCCCACCCCGGATCTTCCTCTCCTGTCTCGCCCAGCTCCTCACTGTCTGAACAAGCTCTGCCTGCAGAGCCTTTGCGCCTGGTTGTGTAAGTTGTGCGTTTTGTGGCTTTTGGGCTTGTTGCTGAGGCCTCGGTGCTTCCTGTCTGACTCTGCATCACGGAGCGGTGTATATTGTCTCAAAATCACCCAGTCTATTCACACTGGCCATTCAACAAGTCTATAACTGTGCTGCAGCTAAATACCAAGCACCTGTAATTCCCTCCCTAAAAATATCCCAGCCTCAGAGGCTGACGCGGCTTGATATTCGTAGACCAGTGACGTGAAGTGGTGCTCCTGTAATCCATCCTTTGAATCACTTTACCACCTAGAAAGCAACCACCAGTTGGGGTTAATTATGACTGTTCCCTGACGCTGGAATGGCCAGGAGCGAGGGAGCAGGGTATTCCTTTACCCGCTGATCAGTGATTTTGATGCCACTGGTTTTGGACAGGAGCCTCATGTATGGTTCAGGACATATTCCTTTTGTTTGCAGTGAACATGTCCCTGCGACTGAACGTACGTTGCTTCCAGCATGAGCCACTTTGAGCTCAAATGATAGGCAACATGTCCCTCTTTCCAGCGATACTTTTGAAATGGAATCACTGTTGTAATATAGGAAATGCAGCAACCAGTTTATGTACAGCTAGCTCCCACAGAGGGCTCACACACAGAGGAAGGGGTGAACACCAATCCCAGCGTGAAGACTTTAAGGCGGGCATTTGGGTGAGAGTGGGAGTTTGCAGGTAAGTTGTGTGTTTGTATCAAACTAAATTAACTCCGCACAGAGGACTGCAAGTCAGTTGACAGCGTCAAACGGTTGTAAGTAGGCGTTCATTATTGTGTAGCTGGGGGCTGACTGGGCAGTGGGAACTGGTGAGTGGGAGGTATATATTGTGGGGGGGGGTATGTCCGCGAGAGCACAGACTGTGCATCGTTTAAAGCAGCAAATTGCAAATGGCATTGGAAACCTTAAAATGGGGAAATGGCGAGAGTGGGAATTAGGTACAGGAGGGAAGCAGGTGCTGAGTAACTTAAAACGAGGGTCTGCAGTAAAACGGAAAGAGGAAGGGAGAGTGGAGCATGCTAAGTAAAGAAAGTTAATTTCAGTACAGTGGCTGGACAGCTGAGACCTGTTACCTGACCCCATGTGGGGATGCTTTATGTGCCCTGGTGACCACATGCAGGAAATGCTCCCGGCTGCTTGAGCTCAGGGTTTCCTGATCTTGAGGAGCAGCTGATGATGATGTTGTTGTAAGGCATGTGGGAGACTGAGTTTCTTGGATCACGCTTTTTGCAGGAGGTTTTCACCCTAGAGTCAGAGTTTAGGAGGTTAGCGAGTGAGTGGGCACCTCGAAGCCAGGACCGTGACACCTCGGGGAGTGTAGTATAATCCTCATCCACGGCACAGTAGGGGGGGGCAGAGGGTAGGTGGGCACACAGTAATGAATAGAAATGTAGTCATCCCAAGGGCTTCAATAATTGGAGATGGACAGACGTTTCTACAACTGCCTGGTGCCAGGGTAAAAGGCATTACTGAAGGGACGCAGGACACCCTTGCAAGGAGAGGGAGAACAGCCAGAAGCAGTGGCCCATATTGGAACTAATCACACAGGAAGGAAAAGGGGCTGAGGTCCTACAGAGAGGTTTCAACAGCTGGGGAAGAGGCTAGAGAGAGGGTTGTTACGATCTGGAACGCACCACCCGAGTGGAATCAGATTCCATAATAACTGTCAGAAGAAAATTCAACATGGACACGAAGACCGGTTTGCAGAGTTATCTCATGGTAAGGATGTGTAGGCCATGTACTTAAGCTCCCGCAATAACATTGATGCATCCATACACCGACAAGTCAGCGTAGTTTCTGATGCCGGCTCTCTCGTGGAAGCGATGTTTGTTTCGTATCACTGGGTTTATTTAGCAAGTTGCTGTTGGATCCCTGTCAGAAGAGCTGTTCAAGGCACCCCCTTTAATTCTGTGCCTGCTTCCCTCTCCCCTTTTGTTTTTCCTTACTCCCTGGATTGTGTTCTCCCTCACTCTCTCTTGCTGTCATCTCTCTTCTTCCCTTTGTCTTGTCCGCTTATTGTCTAGATCCGTTGGAGGGTCCTTGCCCACAGGTGAACCTACCTATCTTATCCAAATACTGACAGACCTGAACTTTCAACTTTCAAGATCCTATGGTCGTGCAGTTCACCTCCTATTTTAACGCTCTCTCTTGTTTTTGGAAAGTTGCCGGATTACACCCACCCAATCATAATCCTGGCTAACAAGTGAGCTCAGCAATTTTCTTGTACAAATACAGATGTCCTCCTTGTTTCAGAGGTGAGAAGTACATGGGCATGTGGTTGGATGACGCTCGCCATGGCAACGGAGTCGTGGTCACTCAGTTTGGCCTGTACTACGAGGGTGCCTTCAGCAACAATAAAATGGCGGTGAGTCCTCCTTCCTGTCACTTGGGTAGATGCAGACTCGTGCGCTGTGAATGGGCGGCCCGTTTCTGCTGGATCTGGACTCCATGTTAGCCTCTGGGACTGGCCTTATCTCTTTTTTTCTCAGCCCAATACCCGGCAGCCTGAAGAAGCTCTCACTTGTGAATCATTGATCTAAGTGCGAACCACATTTGATACAGCATTTAAACCAGGGGTTCCCAAACTGTGGGTCGTGACCCCCACTGGGGTCGCGGGAAGAGCAATTGGGGTACAGCCGCGTAGCTGATAGGTTACTGGACTAATAATCCAGAGGCTTGGAGGCACGAGTTCAAATCCCACCAAGGCAACTGGGAAGTTTAAATTGGGTTAATTTAAAAAGAAGTCTGGTGCGAAAAGACTAGTATCAGTGATAATGACCGGATTGTCAGTAGAAACCCCCTCTGGTTCACCAATGTCCTTTAGGGAAGGAAATCTACCATCCTTCCCTAGCCTGACCTGTCTGTGACTCCAAGCCCATTATAGTAATGCAGGTGACTGTTAAATGCCCTCTCTGTCGGATGGCCAAGCGAGGCACTCGGTTGTAAAGGGACAGGCAATAATAACTCCTCGCCTTGCCATCAACACTCAGGCCCTGTGAGTGAACTTTCTTTAACAAAAGGATTATCAGTCACAATTTCTCAAATACCTAATAAACTTGGGCGTGGGAGGGGTCGGTCGCAATCAAAAGTAGCAGGGAGGCCTTTGTTTAAAAAAATAGTAATGATAATTCTGGTTCTGATAGGTTAGTGGAATGGGCAGATATGTGGCAGATACAGGTTAACATAGCGGGGTGGTGGAATGGGCAGACATGTGGCAGATACAGGTTAACATAGGGGGTGGTGGAATGGGCAGACATGTGGCAGATACAGGTTAACATAGGGGGTGGTGGAATGGGCAGACGTGGCAGATACAGGTTAACATAGGGGGTGGTGGAATGGGCAGACGTGTGGCAGATACAGGTTAACATAGGGGGTGGTGGAATGGGCAGACGTGGCAGATACAGGTTAACATAGGGGGTGGTGGAATGGGCAGACGTGGCAGATACAGGTTAACATAGGGGGTGGTGGAATGGGCAGACGTGGCAGATACAGGTTAACATAGGGGGTGGTGGAATGGGCAGACGTGGCAGATACAGGTTAACATAGGGGGGTGGTGGTGGGGTGCGCGAGGTGATACGTTTTGGGAAAATAAACAAGGAATGGAAGGGAGCACTCAAATTGGAGAGTCACTAAAGGACCTGGGGGAGTTCAAGTATATAATTCCCTAGAAGTGTGGATAAAGCCATGGGAAAGGCTCAGAGCGTTTTGGAGATGAGTAAAGTGGTAATGACAGCTTATACAAAACAACACACGGTAGATTCGGGGGAAGTGAACCTGTGGTTTTGAGGAGAGATGAGATTCAGGGACCACCGAGGAGAATGTTGGGGGGGGGGGGGGGGGTGGTGGGAGGGGGTGGGGTGGGGGGGTGGGGTGGGGGGGGGTGATTTCACTGAGTTTTTAAGTTGTGAAGATTTTTGATAAAGCGGATATGGGAAGGTTGTTCCCTCTGTCTGGGGAGTCAGTCTAACATGGTCGCCAAGAGGGATTAGCAGAAATTCCTTTCCACAGGGATGTTGGAGCATGGATGCTGTGCCCCAGGGGTTGTTCAGAATCCTAGAAAATTTATTGCATAGAACGAGGCCATTTGGCCCATTGTGTCTCTGCTGGCTCTTTGAAAGAATACTCATGATTAGTGCCACTTCGCCACATTTTGGTCGTATCCCTGTGTCAGTTCCTCATCCTTTTTTTTTGTTTGTAATTATTTATGGAATCCCCTTCCTCCTCCTCTTTAGGGGAAACATTCCAGATCCCAAGCAGGGCGAGGACCCGTCTGCCGTAAGTCCCACGTGCTGGGTGGAGACTTCCTTAGGCCCACCATCAAGCTCACCACCACCTTAGCAAGGGCAAGTAGGGATGGGCACTAAATGCTGCCCTAGCCAGCGACATCCACATCCCATAAATGAATAAAAGAAAAATCCAAGAACCGTGCGGTGGAAGCAAATTCTCATCTCCCATCCGGAGATTCTAGGATTCCCCCTTTAAAGTTGATGTTGACCAAAACTGTAGCTGTTAGGAGGTATATGCATGTAATGTGCAGCTCTTCAAATAAATGTAAAAGTGTGTGAAGGTTGGCTTCTGGAGTAGAATGGGGCCTGTGGTGGAGGGAGCCCCACCCTGTGGGGGGAGGGTGGGGGTGGTGGGGGTGGGATGGGGTGGGGTGGGTGGAGCCTTTGGTGGAGGGAGATTCACCCTGCTTGTTCTGACCAATAATCAAACGCCTACTTCACTTGTCCAGGGCTATGGTATCCTGCTGTCCGAGGATGACACCAGCTATGAAGGAGAGTTCTCCGATGACTGGACCTTAACCGGAAAGGTAAAGCCGTGGGACTGTAGGTGCAGATGTGAAACGGACAGTGTTTAAATAAGGTTATAGACTGAACTGCATCGGGATAAAATCCCAGTCAAATTATTCTCGTGTCTCAGAGATTGATCAGACTATAGAAGACAGAGTAAGGATAAGGGGGTAAGTACTTCAACTGGAAGGATGGGACTCGTGATGTCGCACAAGGATCTGTGCTGGGGCCTCAACTATTCACAATATTAACGAGTTTAATAACGATGGGCATGGATCCAAGTTTGCTGCTTGCAAAGATTGGTGGCAGAGTAAGCAGTGTAGAAGGGAGCATAAAATTACAAGGAGCCATCGATAGATTAAGACTGCTGAGGTTGGCCATCTTTAAGTTGATGTCGTGAAACTCTAGATAAATCAGTCCTTCGAAAATTCAGAGCCTAACAGCGGAGTCCAGACTTGGTACAAAACTTGGGCACAGATTTCAACACAATGAATCTACATTGGACCAAAAATGGGATCGATTTGAGTTTTTTAAAATGCTGAAAAGCTAATAATGGTGGAGGCCCAAGGAGGGAGGAGCATGTGCACACGGTAAACTAAAATGTAGTGTGGTCAGGTACAAAAACATAATCAGAAGGACTAATTTTAGTATTTATACCTAGACTGCTGGAATTGTAAAGAGGAAACTTTACTACAGCTATACAAAACCCTGGTTAGACCACATCCAGCGTAATTGTGTACAGTTCTAGGGACCACACCTTAGAATTGATAAATTGTCCTTGCGAGGAGTGCACAGATTCACCAGAATGTTACCAGGATTCCCATGGTGAGATCCTGAGGGGACATTACATAAACCCCAGGTTCATATCGCCTGGAATATAAAAGGTTAAGGGCTGATTTGATGGAGGTTTTTAGAATTTTGAAAGTAATTGATCAAATAGATGGGGAGAAACTTTTTCTACTGGTGGGGGTGTCTGGGATATGGGGACATGACCTCAAAATGAGAGCCAGGTCACTGAGGAGGGAGAAGTTAGGAAACGTTGCTTCACACACCGAGTGGAAGTGTAGAGCGCTCTCCCACAAGAAGAGTCGGCACTAACTCAACTGATGATTTTAAATCTGAGGTTGATGGGTTTTTACTGGCCGAGGCTATTAAGGGACATGGAGCCAAGGTGGACGCATGGATAATGTCTCATGACAGATCAACTGTGTCCTCGTTGAATGATGGAACAGGTACAAGGGGCTGAATGGCCTCTTTCTCTTCATATGCTCCTTCCCCAGTACTGATCTGGTGATACCATGTGGCCTTGTGTGTTGGGGTGCCGGGTTTTGGTTTTTGTTTGAGTTGCGCTGGCTTCAATTGCGCAATCCTTTTTATGAAATCCAGTCAATAATGTATTAACCGAGACAAATTAGGGGAAGACCACAGGCTTTGAAAGTTGGCTTGCTATTGCCCCTGCCTGAGCTAGCTTTGAGGCATCCAGCCTCATGCTGCCAGACTGAGTGGGAAGGTGACAGCAGTACTTGCATTTCTATAGTGCCTTTCACAACCTCGGGACATCCCAAAGCACTCTGCAGCCAATGAAGTCATTGTAATGAAGGTGAATGTGACAGCCAGTTTACACACAGCAAGCTCCCACAAACAGCAATGAGATAATGACCGGGTAATCTGCTTTGGGTGATGTTTTGATTGAGGGATTCCAGACGGGCCTGTTCCCAGTGCTGCTGGATATTGGTGTTTAAGTTGTAAGTTTGAGACCCAAGATGTGTTGGTATCAGTAACTTGAGATGCATGAATGCTAATGGGGATGTGAATGGAGACCTTATCTGGGCTCTGACACCCTTCTGATATGACCTAGGAAGACATGAATTTTGGACCTGCTGGGTTAGATGCTGTGCTTTATAATGTGGAAACGCCTGATTTCTTGCGAATAAATGTGACTTATCCAGGTCTCTGTATCTGCAGGGAGTCCTAACCATGCAAAATGGTGACTACTTTGAGGGAACTTTCAGCGGAGAGTGGGGAGCAGGGATTAAAGTTGCCGGAACATACTTCAAACCTAATTTGTACGAGTCCGACAGGGAGAAATCCCACGTGTTGTAAGTTGGATTGGCTTTAACCGAAACCGCGTCTCCCCCAACCGACAGCTCAGTCCGAGTTCAATCTCCCTCTGGTAGATTGTAACTACCTTAACTATTATAATAATCTTAACTGTTTGAGAAGCGCCAGAGTGGGTCTGTGGTGCCTGGCCAATTCTTGGAGTGAGCTGTTGGACAGCAAGGAACTTGTTTGCGTGGCTGACGTTTCTTGACCGTACTTAAGCGCAACTAAGAATTCTATTGTATTGCAAAGCTGAATCTGGGTTTTGATCATCTCTTCCATCAGTTTGTCCTCTTCCCCTCTTCCCATTGGAAGGCACAACTCTTGGCTGGGCTAGAGGCGGTGGGTGCATGTACCTCTTGCTGAAGGAACCCTTCTCCGTGTGAGTAAAGTCGTGACTGGCGGTCTGAGTCACTAAACCAGACCCAGCTCTGCTCCCGCTAACAAGCCCCCACTGATTGACATTGGGCAACCAACAGGAGTGTTCCTCCTTTGGACGTGGGGCACTGAAGCCATTGGATTGTCACTGCAGCTGCCCTGCCAGAGATTCACAGGCCCGGCACAGCCCAGCGATTTACACCTGGGATCTTCCTGCTCTGTTTATAACAGTCAGAGGCCTTCAATATAATTGCGTCCCCTCCTGTCTTGCAGGATTCTCTTTCTGCAGGGAACAGTTTCTCAAACAGCCCAAGTGCGTGAGCTGAGACAGAGAGTGCTGGGCAGGCTATATGCCCACATGGGGCAGTCACAGCCAAGCCTGACCTTCCTCACTCGTTTTCCAGCAGGGGGAGCCATTGTTAAAATATTCCACTCAATGGGCTGTTGCCATTTGAGGTTTGGCATTCACTTTGTCACTCGCTGTCTCTCGCCCTCTCTCGCCCTCGCCTTCTCTCCCCCTCTCCCCCTCTCGCCCTCTCTCGCCCTCTCTCGCCCTTGTGCTCTCGTCCTCCCCCTCGCTGTCTCTCACTCTCGATGAATTGATTGGCAGATCAATAAACTCAGTCCCCCATACGGAGAGCTGATGCAGGGTCGAAGGTCAAGTTTCTTGTGTGTCCTCTTCAGCTAGAAATAAAGGGTTAAAGTTGAATTTCTGGCCACCTGAGAACTATCCCTTTTTCCCCCAAGATTAGAATCTGTCAGGTCAGTGGTGCTGATTACTAAAGTGCAATTAGCATCCTAACAGAGGTAGCATGTTAAGGGGTAGTTATGTAATTGTGTTTCAAAGAAAACTATATTCTCTTTAGTCGTGAGCTGCACCTAAAATTTTGGCTGAGAGTGATCCCATCTCTCAAGTGTTTCAGGAGATCTTACTGCACCAACACACACTCGGGTCCTGCTATCGAATGACAAGATACAACACAGCAAAGGGGAAACCCTTGATCGTGGGGTCCGCTTGTGCAAGAGATCAAAAATGCTGAACTGGAGAGAACATCCGGAGCAGCGCCAAGCTTTGCCATGGGCATGCACAGTGGGCAGGCTGCCAGTCTGGCTAGATTAGAGCAGAGTAATCCGCCCAGGCCATGGATTGACCACAGCAGCTGGCTGCTCTGTATGGGTACCACACAAGGCAGTGTGTTTACCAGCCAGTACAGAAAGGTTTGCGGCCTTTGGTCAGCCTTTATCCTGGATATGGCACACAATACAGCCACATAGGGCCTTATACTGTCCGATCGGCCACAGGATGCATGAGCACGCTGGACAGTAATACGAGTGCTGCACCATTCACAGGCCAAGGAAGTGCACTAATCCTCTCACCATGACATGACGTCTCTGTTTTCACAACCCCCAAGGGCCACGTCGGGGGGGAAGAGTTCCTCATGGCGCAGTGGGTAGTGTCCCTGCCTCTGAGCCAGGAGCTCCGGGTTCGAGTCCCACCCCAGGACTTGAAGGTCCGTTCATAACGCGACCAAACAGTTTGATTGTCGACCGACGAATCCTTCCAACACGCCTAATGGCAGGGAATAAAAGCGGGAGAGACGCCTGGTCAACCGTGCTTGATGCGGGCTGGTGCCCCTCAAACTATATGGCCTCTCGCTTCAGGCTAGCGACCTGCATGACAGGTAACAGAAAACAGACAATACTTTTGCCTGTCTCGCACATCTCTAGACATGGAAAGTCTTCTAAGTTTAAGGGTCCTGTGTCATCACTGTTACTTGTAGGACGTAAATTGGGCATTTCACACTCCTTCATCCTATAGTCCTGCACATTATTCCATTCACACTGAAACACAATTAACAGAGTCTGGATTGAAGGCCGTTTGCATAATTTAATTCTTAAAGTTGATGTTTAACGGAGTAATATGAAGACCTGAGGTTTCGTCAACTCCGTTTTGAGGAACTGAAGAGACTGGCGTTTGATTTGTTGATCTTTCCTCCTGCCAGTCACACACTCGGCCCCGGTTCTGGTTATGCTCGTCACCGTGCTTTTTAATATGTTCGCAGGAAGTTGGGCAAACTAGCAGTGCACCCTGATGAGAAATGGAAGGCCGTGTTTGACCAGTGTTGGAGTCAGCTTGGCTGTGAAGCTGCTGGGCAGGGTGATGTCCAGAAGGCCTGGGATAACATTGCAGTCTGTCTCACCACCAGCAGGCGACAGCACAAGGACAGGTGAGTGTCAGCGGGCAAGAGGATCAGTAGGTCCTGGCTGCTAGCCCTGATGTTACAGCAAGGCTGGCGTTCGGAACCAGAGCAGGAAACTTGCCCTGTAAGTGAGCCCTGCAGTTCCTGAAGCTGTTTGTCTAGAAATGTTTTGCTACAATCGATGCCTGTCTCTCCCCCCCAGACCCCCACCCTTCTCCAGAGCCCAGTCCTATGCTTTCCATGTTACTTAACCAGTTAGTTGTTTAGCAAAGCCCCTTGCATCATTGCTCCATTCCGTTCTACGTCTTCAGTGTGTCACTCTCTTAACTACATCAGCAAATTGTAGGCTCGTGGCTCACTACTGAGACCTGAGCACATCATCCAGGCTGACACTTCAGTGCAGCACTGAAGGATTTTTTTTTACATTCACAGAATGGTTACAGCACAGGAAGAGGCCATTCAGCCTGTTGTGTCTGTACTGGCTCTCCAAATGAGCAGTTCACCCAGCGTCATTCTCTTGCCTTCTGCCCGTAACCCTGCCCGTTCTTCCCATTCGGATAATAATCCGATTCCCTCTTGAAAGGCATGATTGTACCTGCCTCCACCCACACTCTCTCAGGCAGCACCTTCCAGACCCGAGTCACTCGCTGCGTGAAAAGCTTTCTCCTCCCCTCTCCATTGCTGCTTTTTCGTTTACACTTATTTTTAACCTGTGCCCGCCACCACCCCCCCCCCACAAACTCAACCCTTCCACCAAAGGGAAGGTTTTTCCCTAGATTCTCTGTCCAGACCCCTCGTGGTTTTGAAGTCATCTCCTCTCGACTTCTTTGTGAGGAAAACTGTCCCAAAACGTTAAATTAAACATCATGACAGTGACTACACGGGAACAGTAATTCAGTGGCTGTAAAGTGCCTTGCGGTCATCAGGGATGATATGTAAATGCAAGTTTGTTCGTTTACTATTGCGTTGGGCAAGGTTTATCCCCTCCACCCAGCCTCTCCATTTTCTAAGCCCCGATTGCCCCATCGGGATCTCCCTATTCTCCTCAGACTCTGCTGCTCCAGATTTACATACCCTGTGCTGCCTGTTCAGACTCTGATACAGCCACCTTCGGTCCCATCCCCAGTTGGTTTATCTGACCTAACTTTCTTGCACAGCTCAGAATGCTGCCACGCTCGATCCCGAATTGACAGATTTCATGGCCGCGTGCACGATGCTGTGGTACAGGAAGCAGGTGTTAACCTAACACTGTTCCAGCATCTTCAGGTGGAACAAAGGAGGGGATGAGTTTGACCCAAGAGAAACGGCCACCCCTTCCTTTGACTCTTGGTGAAGATGCAAAAGAGCATCATCTGATGCGTGGCCCTACACCCGGCTCCATATGTGTGTGTTTTGTTGTTCTGTGGGGCGTGGGTGTCACTGGCAAAGCCGACATCTGTTGCCCATCCCTAATTGCCCTTGAACTGTGTGTCTTGATTGGCCGTTTCAGGGGGTAGTTAAGAGTCAACCACATTTGCTGTGGTTCTGGAGTCACATGTAGGCCAGACCAGGTAAGCAGATTTCCTTCCCTAAAGGGACATGTGAACCAGATGGCTTTTTACAAATACCGATGATAGTTGCCATGGTCACCATTACTGAGAGCTTTATATTCCAGATTTATTAATTGAACTTAAATTCCACTAACTACGGTACTGGGATTTGAACCCATGTCTCCAGAACATTAGCCTGGGCCTCTGGGTTACTAGCTATTACCAGAATACTATACCACCATCTGCCCATGTGCTTTTGTTTGCTTTCTTTATTCTCACTTTTTCCTTTTCCTTTCTTGCTTTCTGCCTCTATCTATCTTCCTCTTTCTCGGTCTCTGCCTTTCTCTATCTTCCTCTTTCTCGCTCTCTGCCTCTCTCTATCTATCTTCCTCTTTCTCGCTCTCTGCCCCTCTCTATCTATCTTCCTCTTTCTCGCTCTCTGCCTCTCTCTATCTATCTTCCTCTTTCTCGCTCTCTGCCTCTCTCTATCTTCCTCTTTCTCGCTCTCTGCCTCTCTCTGTCTATCTTCCTCTTTCTCGCTCTCTGCCTCTCTCTATCTTCCTCTTTCTCGCTCTCTGCCTCTCTCTATCTATCTTCCTCTTTCTCACTCTCTGCCTCTCTCTATCTTCCTCTTTCTCGCTCTCTGGCTCTCTCTGTCTATCTTCCCCATTTTCGCTCTCTGCCTCTCTCTATCTTCCTCTTTCTCGCTCTCTGCCTCTCTCTATCTATCTTCCTCTTTTTCGCTCTCTGCCTCTCATTCTCACACTCACATTTTCTTTCTCGCTAACATTCCTGCATTTCAACAGTGACTATACCTCAGAGGTATTTCGCAGTTTGTAAAGCCTGTTGGGATGTTCAAAGCTCGCGATGTCTTCCATAAAAATCCAAGTCCCTTCATCCAGTAGCCTAGTCATTCTGGCCTGGATTTAAAAACCCAAAAGTCGTGAGTCCAAATCCTTCCACTGCAGAATTTAATAGATCTGTTAATTTATTAAAGTTGAGGGCAAACAAAGTTGGCCATGGCTGCTAGATTGTTATAAAAACCCAACTGGTTCGCTAATCTCTCTCGGGGAAGGGAACTGCCCATCCCAAGATGGTCTGGACTACATGTGGACACCGTTCCAGATTAACCAACGCCTCGATTTTAAAATTCCCACGTATTATTTCCAAATCCCTCCTTATCACCCCCCCCCCACCACCCCCCGACACCCAACCTCTCCATCTCTGTAACCTCCCCCAGCCCCAGAACCCTCTCAAGATTTCTGTGCTCCCCCAATCCTGACACCTCGAGAATCCCCGATTTCCATAGCTCTAGAGCATTGGCGGCCGTGCCTTCAGCTGCCTGGGCCTTAAGCTCTGGAATTCCCTCCCTCAATCTCTCCATTGAGACGCCCCTTAAAACTTAACTCCGCGTCCAAGCTTTTCACCACCTGCCCTGATACCTCCTCTCAAAGCTCAGTGTCCAATGTTGCTTTGTAACGCTCCTGTGAAGCACCCCTTGGGATGTTGTATTAAATTAAAGGCACTATGTAAATGCAAGCTGTCGCTGTTCCACAGTCTGTGATTGGCTCTTGATGCCCACTAGGCAACTAGGGATTGGCATTAAATGCAAGTGTCGCCCACACCTCGAACAACTTTTTTTCCAAAAGCCAATCTCCGACTGGACCTTTTTCTCGACATCTGAGCAACGGTGAGATTTTCAAAGGCGTGTTTGTTGTTTTGTTTTTTTTTTGCCCCCCCCCCCCCCCCCCCCCCACCCTCAGCCCTGATTTCAGGAGTCGATCTCACGCACAGACGTTGGAGAGTTTGGAAGTCATCCCTCAGATCGGTGGCCCCATCACCTTGGATAAATACGAGACCATCAGGAGATATTTAATGAAGGTACTGAAGCTTAGCCATCCATGTTGACGTGAGACTGTTCTGGGGGCTGTCATCTAAGCAAAGGATGTGCGTAGAATAATGGGCTGGAGGCAGGTTTAAAGGCCCTAAGCATGTTTCTCTGAAATGCCCTTGGTAAATGGTAAAACTTTTTTACCCAGAGGGTGGTGACGGTCTGGAATGCGCTGCCTGGGAGGGTGGTGGAGGCGGGTTGCCTCACATCCTTTAAAAAGCACCTGGATGAGCACTTGGCACCATCATAACATTCAAGGCTATGGGCCAAGTGCTGGTCAGTGGGATTAGGTGGGTAGGTCAGGTGTTTCTCACGTGTCGGTGCAGACTCGATGGGCCGAAGGGCCTCTTCTGCACTGTGTGATTCTGTGAAATGGGAGAGAAAATACTAGGCTCGGCAAAATTCAGCCCAGATTGGAATTGAAAGAACTGGGTGAATTAGCAGAGAAGGACACCAAGACCAGGAAGGTAATGGTGGGATCTTTACCGCCTGTGCTGTTTTGAAGTTGTTAAAACTTCAGATGGCGCTTGACCTGTTGCAACAGGCAGCTGTTGCTGGTAGATGCCCCTGTCCACCATCCCTTCCCTCCACTGGAGGGCTCAGCCTTTGGGAGTGTGTACACGGCCAATTACCATTGGCCTTCCCCTATGTTCTTTGCAAGCCAGAGGCCTGCCCTTTATTCAGATCATTGTTTGGTAGAACAGAACATGAGTATTGCTGAAAAAAAGAGACATGCAGTTGAAGCTTTTCATCTTGTACACATCAGGACAGATGCAAGAATGCCAAATTTCAAAGCAAGCAGCAATTCATACTGCAGGAGTAAAGGGTGCTGATTGGTTGGCAGGTCAACTCTGATCCAAGCATTACCATGGAGAGTGCACCAGGGAACTAATGTCCTCCACACTTTTGTTTAATTCAAAAAGGTACAATGCCTGGACATGTTCCATTTGCCTGCAGAGGACAGGTCCCCGTGTTTGAATATGTGTAGCTTATAGCAAGTATAAGTGAGCCACGTTGTGAGCCTGACTGATAAATTGGTTGTTAGTGTAATTCTTTGCACAGTCAGGATTGTTCAGCCAGTGCTGTCCAAACGCGGAATCCCATCTAACATTAGACACTATGCTCTGAGTTTCGCAAGCAGCGTGTATTCATACGCAGAGACCTGTCCTCTGCAGGCAAAAGGAATGTGTCCAGGCTTTGCGCCCTTATTTGGAACCTGCGCCACTTTTCAAAATAAAGCCCACTCCCCTTGCGACTGACCTGTGTCTCTGTTTCCCACCCTTGGGCAGGCATGTGACACCCCTCTACACCCACTGGGGAACCTGCTGGAGACGCTGGTGGCCGTGTACAGAATGACCTACGTGGGAGTGGGTGCAAACCGCCGATTACTGCAGCAGGCCGTCAATGAAATCAAGTCCTACCTAACTCGCATCTTCCAGCTGGTCAGGTAAGGATGACCATTCTTAACAGTGTCACTGGCCATCACCCAGGCCAACTTTCAGCAGTTGGTTCAACTGTTAACTCACAACCATGGGTAAGTGCTGCTCGATTTGGTCCTTTCAGATTTCTCTTTCCGGACCTCCCAGACGGGGACAGTCTAATCCCAGGAACACACAGCGGCAAAGAGGGTGACAATGAAGATGGGGACTTTGCTGAGCATGGGTAAGTGAACGCCACTCACCTGACCAGTCATTAGTGAGAGTGGGCTGTGCCTTTTGTTTTTAAACCTTGGGTTTTGGCACCGTAGGAATGACCCTGGCTGACAGGGTGATGTTACTGAGACCCCCAGGCGATTAATGGCGGAGGGTTTGGAGCTGGTCCGTGCTAATGATGGGCACAGGTCAGCCTGGGAACCAATACAGAGCTGCCCAACCAAGGGGAAAGTGCTGCACCAGCGTGGTCTGCAGCATGCTCACTGGTGGATGGTTCCCGTCATACGCTGCTCTGGGTAATCTTGCCTCCTCCTGCCAGCACTGGTAGTGCGTCACTGCAGTATACCTGAGCACCGACTGTGCGTCTGCCTCTTCCTGACCGAGCAGCTACTCGGCTGGCAGAGGTCGCACCCCTGGCACAGTTCCGAGTGGAGGCTTGGTCCCTCTGTCCCCAGGAAGGGAAAAGCCAGTGAGGCATTTAACATAATTTCCCAGCCCACCCTTCAGTGCTCGGTTGCAAAGCAGCACCTTATAGCAGGGCTGTCAGGCTCTTAGCGGACGGTGGGGTGGTGCTGAGCTACGTGGACGTGACTAGCGGTTAACCTCACTGTTTGTCCTGGCAGCGTCCCAGTGATTACAAGCTGTGGCCTCCTCCTTCCAGTGCTGTTGCCACGGCTCTACCCACCCCTCTTCACGCTCTACGCCCTGGACAATGAGCGGGAGGAAGACGTTTACTGGGAGTGTGTGCTCCGACTCAACAAGCAGCCCGATCTATCCCTACTCAGCTTCCTGGGAGTGCAACAGTGAGTATTGCTTTAAAGGAACCCTGAATGCGTGTTAAAAACAATCCTAGCCTTTAATTCAGTGTGACTAGACTAGGAATGTGTGATTGATGGTGACCAGCAGGTAGGAGTCACTGTGCCAAAACTGGGCCTTCTGTGTGACACCGAATGCCAGTACAACAGGTCGACCTCCAGTATGTGGGCCTCACCACATCATCATCGTTGTGTTTTTGAACCCTGATTTAACTCATCGTTTCTCCTTCCGTATTCAAAGTCCCAACATCAGGGCTTCGACAGTCCTCTTCCTGAGACCAACACCTGGTGACCTGGCAAACATACTGGATTGAGGAAGTCAGGTTAAAATTGATACCAAACTGTGCAAGCCTGGGAGTGTTTGATGGGGACAGTGTAGATGGAGCTTTACTCTGTATCTAACCCCGTGCTGTACCTGTCCTGGGAGTGTTTGATGGGGACAGTGTAGAGGGAGGTTTACTCTGTATCTAACCCCGTGCTGTACCTGTCCTGGGAGTGTTTGATGGGGACAGTGTAGAGTGGGCTTTACTCTATATCTAACCCCTTGCTGTACCTGTCCTGGGAGTGTTTGATGGGGACAGTGTAGAGGGAGCTTTACTCTGTATCTAACCCCGTGCTGTACCTGTCCTGGGAGTGTTTGATGGGGACAGTGTAGAGGGAGCTTTACTCTGTATCTAACCCCGTGCTGTACCTGTCCTGGGAGTGTTTGATGGGGACAGTGTAGAGTGGGCTTTACTCTATATCTAACCCCTTGCTGTACCTGTCCTGGGAGTGTTTGATGGGGACAGTGTAGAGGGAACTTTACTCTGTATCTAACCCCTTGCTGTACCTGTCCTGGGAGTGTTTGATGAGGACAGTGTAGAGGGAGCTTTACTCTGTGTCTAACCCCGTGCTGTACCTGTCCTGGGAGTGATTGATGGGGACGGTGTAGAGGGAGCTTTACTCTGTATCTGACCCCGTGCTGTACCTGTTCTGGGAGTGTTTGATGGGGACAGTGTAGAGGGAGCTTTACTCTGTATCTGACCCCGTGCTGTACCTGTCCTGGGAGTGTTTGATGGGGACAGTGTAGAGGGAGCTTTACTCTGTATCTGACCCCGTGCTGCACCTGTCCTGGGAGTGTTTGATGGGGACAGTGTAGAGGGAGCTTTACTCTGTATCTGACCCCGTGCTGCACCTGTCCTGGGAATGTTTGATGGGGACGGTGTAGAGAGATTTACTCTGTATCTAACCCCTTGCTGTACCTGTCCTGGGAGTGTTTGATGGGGACAGTGTAGAGGGAGCTTTACTCTGTATCTAACCCCGTGCTGTACCTGTCCTGGGAGTGTTTGATGGGGACAGTGTAGAGGGAGGTTTACTCTGTATCTAACCCGTGCTGTACCTGTCCTGGGAGTGTTTGATGGGGACAGTGTAGAGGGAGCTTTACTCTGTATCTAACCCCGTGCTGTACCTGTCCTGGGAATGTTTGATGGGGACGGTGTAGAGAGATTTACTCTGTATCTAACCCCTTGCTGTACCTGTCCTGGGAGTGTTTGATGGGGACAGTGTAGAGGGAGCTTTACTCTGTACCTCTATCATGACTAAGGTAATGATTTACAGGGCAGCTGTGATCCCTGAGCTATATCCTTTGGAGAGTTGGACAACTTACAGCAGGCCACCTCAATGCACCAGAGAAATATCAGCAGCGGTATCTTGACAAGATCCTCCAAATCCTGTGGCAAGAAAGGCAGTCCAACAGCAGAGTCCTCTCCCGAGCCTACATGCCCAGCATTGAGGCACCGATCACTCTAAACCAGCTCCACTGGGCAGGACGTGTCACTCATATCCCTAACACCAGGCTCCCAAATCAACTGCTCCAATCGGAACTGGGTCACAGCAGGAGACTCCCCGGAGGACAGCGGAAACTCTTTAGGGATGCCCTCAAAGCGTCCCCTGAAGAGGTCAAACCTGGGCTGGTGACCGACCAGAATGGAGAAGGTTCACTCGGGGAGGCACCGAGCATATTGAATGACTTCATTGGGAATGTGCAGAGGCGAAGTCAAGGCATTGGAGAGAATGCACAAACCTCCAAAAAAAAAACCACCTCCACCTTTACCCTTCGAGCACCACCTGTCCCACATCTGCAGATTGTAAATTGGACTAATCGGCCATCTCAGACCCCATCGGACACGATTCATCCTCGATCCCAAGGGACTGCCTAAGGAAGGGGGATCTAACCTGCACTGTACATACCCCGGAAGTGTTTGGTATTTGGAGAGGGAGCCTTGCCTCTGTGTTTACCTTGTCATGTCTTTACAGGAGTGTAAGAGGGAGCTTTATTTTGCATTTACCCCACTGTATCCCTGGGAGTTGAGGGGTGTTGTGCTGTCAGGTGGCCAGTGTGTGTGCTTGACTGACAGAGTGGCCAATAATGGTCTGTCTGTTGGATTATCATTGGTGTGCCAGTGCACTGCCTGTATTGTTCCTGTTCATGGTCACATAGTACAGTATAGTTTACCTTGTGTTGATAATGCTTTACCGCATTTAGTTAGCACTAACCGCTCTCTTCCTGATTGTCATTTTTCCAGGAAGTTTTGGCCAGTCACTGTCTCCATACTTGGCGAGAAGAAAGAGGTACAGGAACAGCTTTTCCTCATTTTATTTCCCCCCTGCACACCCCCCCCCCACTCCCACCCAAACCCCCATTCTCTCTCTCACTTCTCTCCCCTCCCTCTCCCCGCTGGTCCTGTTTCCCCCCCGTCCCCCAAGGTCGGTGACTGGTACCAAGGTGTACAGTACCTTTCCGAGTGAGCATCCTTCACCCAGGAGCGCAGACGGAGAGTGGCAGGCTATCCCGCTGCAGGGGGCTTCACAGCCCAGCTGCACCCCCTCGTCCTTGGCCACGGAGGTTCACTGTAGCCGGTCATGTCCCCCCACGCTGACGTCGGCAAACGGAGCGCGGGGCAGGAATCGAGCCGGAGACCCCCTTGTTGACCTGTTTGGCAGCACGATTCCCCCTGTGCCCGAATAGCCCACGTACCCACTGGCGTACTCTCCTGCAATGCTTCGGCGAGCAGCGACCGCATGGTCCTTTCCCCGCCCTCTTTAAAAACTTGGGAGTAAAGGTTCGTCCGCAAATGCAAAGTTAAAAGCTTAGGTGTCCGGTGGTGGCGAATCCCTTTCTAATGTCGTCCTTTTTAACTGCTGTCAGCTGTTGTCAGGTTAGATTCTTCACTTGCAGATGGGTGGGACCTTCAGCCTGGATTCTGCAGGTGTCTTGCTCCAGTGCCTGATGCTCAGTTGCAGCTGAATGGGGAAAAGGAGACTTCGCCATGCAACGCTTTGTTTGTTCCAAATCGGGGGCCCTCCGGAGAGGGTTGCGCAGCTGGATGTGAGCGCCATGCAGTTTAGGGGCCTAAGCTCGCAGGCTCAGTCCCTGCGCAGCGAGCCTCTTTTTCCTCGACCATCTCCAACCCAGTTGCGTCGCTGTCACCCACACCTTCACCGCTAACCCTCATATGGACCCCACCCCCCCCCCCTCCCCAAACAGCCGCCGACACTTCACCCCAGCCCTGCCTCCTCCATGTCCGCTCTTCCGCGCTCTGCGTGTACCTGCTCCACGTGGACTGCAGCGATTCGAGAAGGGAGGCTCACCACCACACCCCCGAACCGAGGGCAATTAGGGATGGGCACTAAACGCTGGCCCAGCCAGCGATGCCCACGTCCCACGAGCGATTGACTGGAAAGAAAGGCTGTTCAAGCGGGACACTGACTCCCCGGTTGTAACGTTAGGGCGTGGGGACCCTTACCCCAGTAACAGAGCGGACAGGGGACGTTAGCTAGGCGGAGTGACCTCCAACCCCATCCCCAACGCCACCATAAGTCCCGAGCCCACTGCCTGGAACGCACCAAGGGTGGAGAGTCACCTGGCAGGACCCGTGCTGCTTTAGCAATGGCGGGGGGTGGGGGGAGAGAGAGGGGGGGAAGAAGCTGCCCCATTCTAATGCACAGTTCAGCCACAAATGCTTGCTCTACGTCAGATACCACCCCCCCCACCTCTCCCCGTGCATAAAGAACCAGGTAAACATGTGAGCCTCACCACTGGCACTCTGCCCGCTGTAACTGCAGCAGCTCGGAAGCCGGCCTCTCTACAGATTGCGCATTCTCCCACCTTTCCCTTTTTAACCCGTGTCCGATTCCTCCTTCCCAGGTACAGTCCGTCACAAAGGAGGTCTGCTACGCTTCTGCCATCGAAAGTTTACAGCAGATCAGGTAAAGCGCCGATGCCAGGGGGCTGCTTCTGTGGTCCGAGTAAACTCAATGAGCTTTTCGCACATACTGTATATGTAAAAAAAAAAGGAGCTGGACTGATGGGCTTTAAATAGGTTAAAAAGCAGTTTACTGTGTCTGAATGTCCGGTTGTCTCACCCGACTTTACACCTCGCTGGATGAGGCAGCCCTGTGCTAAGTGCCAATAGGGTGACTAAGTGATAGGTAAACTTTAACTGATGTACCAACTCCCGCTGCCTGAATCTGAATGAACAAACAAACACGTACAGTTAACCCATCTATAGTCGGGAGACCTAGTGTGTCACAATACAGACACTACCTACCCACTTGGAGTCCAGTCATCGTCTGGGAGAGGGGGGTGGGGGGGGCGGGGGGGGTGAAAAAAAAAACTCAAGGTCAAGTGTGAGAGGAGGAAGGAACTGTGGGAAATTCCTCTCCGTGTCCCCCCCCCCCCCCGCCCCCAGGATGGGATGGCCAGGCCGACGATTACCTTGGCACCTTTGCCTTGTAGGATGAAACCAATCTTCCCACCCCTCCCCCTCCCCCCCAATTCTTTCCTGGCTCATTAATCCTCGTACAGTTCACGCTTCGACCTGGAGCTGGGAAGTAGGTGGGGAGCAGCAGGCCGATGGGGATGAGGAGACCCCAGTTGGCCGAGGAGCCAACACCTAATCTCGATGCAGTCACAGGAGTGAAATTGGGAAGAGGGAAGACCAAGTAGGGTGACCCCAGTAACATGGTTTCTTTCTCTCTCTCTCTCTGTTCCTTCATGGGATGTGGGCGTCTCTGGCAAGGCCACCATTTATCGCCCATCCCTAATTGCCCTTGAACTGAGTGGCTCACTCGGCCATTTCAGAGGGCAACTAAGAGTCAGCCATGTTGCTGTGGGTCTGGAGTCACGTGTAGGCCAGACCGGGTAAGGACAGCAGATTTCCCTCCCTAAAGGGCGTTCGTGAACCAGATGGGTTTTTACAACAATCGATGATAGTTTCACGGTCACCATTACTGAGACGGGCTTTATTTTCCAGGTTTGTTAATTGAATCTAAATTCCACCAGCTGCCCTGTGGTGGGATTTGAACCCGTGTCCCCAGAGCATTGGACTGGGCCTCTGGATCACTAGTCCAGTGACCTTGCCACCACACCACCAGAAAAGAGCTAACAGTTAAACAGCGAATGTTGGCACTTTAGGAAGGAGTCAATGCCTTAGAGAAAAAATCGGGGAGATTTATTAGAATGGATTGAAAGACTTCGGTTACCTGGCGAGACTGGAGAAGCTGGGATTGTTCTCCCTCGATCAGAGAAGGTTAAGGGGAGATTTAATATGAGTGCTCAAAGGGCTTTGATCGGAGTAAAAAGGGAGAAACCGTTCTCACTGGCAGGCGGGTCAGTAACCAGAGGATTTAAGATGATTGGCAAAAATTGCAGGGGGGGTAAATGAGAGAATTTTTTTACGATCTGGAGTGCGCTGTCTGAACGGGCAGTGCAAGCAGATTCAACAGGGACCTTTCAGAAGGGAATTTGATAGGTAGTTGAAGGGGAGAAATTTGCCAGGGTTGTGAGAAATAGGGCAGGGGGGAAGTGAGACGAATCCGATCGCCCTTTCAGAGAGTCAGCACAGGGCCAGTGGGCCGAATGGCATCTTCCCTGCGCTGGGATCCGAGGTCTGGGTAGCCTCCTGGACTGGCTTCTGTCGCAAAACAACGTAAACCCTACCCTTTCTCCCCCCAACAGCACCACCTTCACACCAGCGGATAAGCTGAATGTCATCCAGCAAACCTTTGAGGAGATCACACAGGAGGTCCTGACTATGCTGCAAGAGGACTTCCTCTGGTCCATGGACGATCTCTTCCCCGTCTTCCTGTATGTGGTGCTTCGAGCAAGGTGAGGCTTGAAAGCGCAGCATGGTACAGTCCCACGCACACCGTCGTACCTGGTTACAGCACAAGACCGAGCTTCAGCCAGCGCCTCCCTCGTGTAGAGCGCTGCCGCCGCGGGGTTCTGGGCCAGAGCACCAAGTGACTGGGGCTCGTTCTGCTGCTGTTGGGCGGCTGGCCCCACCTCCCAGCTTCGGACGTGCGCTGTGAGCTCAGAGGCAGGTCCGCAACTCGCACCAGGACCTCTCCACCAGTGCCACTCGAAACGCCCCACAGGTGGGACCAGCACCAGAGGGTCCCTGCGATCGCTGAGCTCGTGCTCGTATCTTCTCCTTCCCGTGGATGCCAAGTGTGGCAGGCATGGTTCCTCCGGGAGCTGTCCTCTGTCTCTGTCCTCTGTCCTCTGTCCTCTGTCTCTGTCCTCTGTCCTCAGTCTCTGTCCTCTGTCTCTGTCCTCTGTCCTCAGTCTCTGTCCTCAGTCTCTGTCTCTGTCCTCTGTCTCTGTCTCTGTCCTCTGTCTCTGTCTCTGTCCTCTGTCTCTGTCCTCTGTCTCTGTCCTCTGTCTCTGTCCTCTGTCTCTGTCCTCTGTCTCTGTCCTCTGTCTCTGTCCTCTGTCTCTGTCTCTGTCTCTGTCTCTGTCCTCTGTCCTCTGTCCTCTGTCCTCTGTCTCTGTCCTCTGTCCTCTGTCCAGTTCAACCCTCGTGTGCCCGCAATGAATTTTATTTATTTTAATTTATTCGATCGTGGGTCGTGGGCATCGCTGGCTGGGCCCAGCATTTTTATTGCCCATCCCTAGTTGCCCTTGAGAAGGCGGTGGTGAACTGCCTTCCTGAACCGCTGCACGCTACGTTGTGGCGTGGGAATAAATGTGGGCAGGAGAGAGGGACATCCCTGCAGTGCTGGATCCTTCTGTCATGGGGGCCACCAGTCCTCCCACCTTCTTGCCCCACCCAGTCACTCAGTAGAGATGAGCTGCAGAAAGCCTGCCTGATCCACTCTCCACACACACACATACACACACACACACCCTCGCCCCCCCCACCACCACCACCACCACCACCACTCACTCTGGAAGACACACTTCCTATGAGATAAAGGAAACTTTGTATTTCTACAGTGTCACTGGCTGCCTCAGGATGTCCCCGAGCATTTTACCGCCAAGGGAGAGCTTTTGGAGTGAAGTCACTGTTGGAATGTAGGAAATGCGGCAAGCCTGTTTGTGCACAGCAAGCTCCCACAAGCAGCACTCTGACAATTACCAGATCATCTGTTTTGTGACGTTGATTCAGGGTTAACTATTTGCCAGGATACTGGGGAGGACTCCCCTGTCCCCCTTCGACATACAGACACCGGATCGTTTTGCATCCACCCGAAGAGGCAGATACGGGGCCTTGGTCTAACGCGCAGCCAACAGTGCAGCACTCCCTCAGTGCTGCGTTGTGACCTCGGCCTGGATCAGGTGACCAAGCCCGGGTCTGAGACTTGAACCCACAACCTTCTGACTCGGGGTGAGGGGGTGGGGGCGGTGGTGTGTGTGTGTGAGTGAGTGCGCCCCCCCACTGAGCCAAGACTGAAACTTCAGCTGTTTAGTGGTTTAGTGGCCCTGTCCTGCTCACTCAGTACTCCCTCCCTCCCCCTCTACCCCACACACACACACACACACACACCCAGCCAGAAAAGTCACTCTCTAATGACTCAGCAGCCCCAAGGAGGAAGATTTACATCAGTTCCAAACAGAAAACTGGTCAGTGCTGCATTGGAGTGTCCCCATGGAATCAAAACCTTCCCGTTTAGTCTGAGCTTCCTCGCCTCCCAGTCAGGCTGAACGTTACCCTCTAACCTGTGGCTGTGTTATCTTCCTGTAGGATCAGGAATCTGGGCTCAGAGGTTCACCTGATTGAAGATCTGATGGATCCTTCAGTACAGCACGGAGAGCAGGGGATCATGTTCACTACACTGAAGGTCAGTGCCATGGCTGGTACAGGGCACATGGGATGGAGGGAGGGAGTGTGTCGCTGGTCGGGGGAAGGAGGGAGGGAGTGTGTCGCTGGTTGGGGGAAGGAGGGAGGGAGTGTGTTGCTGGTTGGGGGAAGGAGGGAGGGAGCGTGTTGCTGGTTGGGAGAAGGAGGGAGGGAGCATGTTGCTGGTTGGGGGAAGGAGGGAGGGAGTGTGTCGCTGGGAGGGGGAGGAGGGAGGGAGTGTGTCGCTGGGGGGGAAGGAGGGAGGGAGTGTGTCGCTGGTTGGGGGAAGGAGGGAGGGAGTGTGTCGCTGTGGGGGAAGGAGGGAGGGAGCGTGTCGCTCTGGGGGAAGGAGGGAGGGAGCGTGTCGCTCTGGGGGAAGGAGGGAGGGAGCGTGTCGCTCTGGGGGAAGGAGGGAGGGAGCGTGTCGCTGGTTGGGGGAAGGAGGGAGTGAGTGTGTCGCTGGTTGGGGGAAGGAGGGAGTGAGTGTGTCGCTGGTTGGGGGAAGGAGGGAGTGAGTGTGTCGCTGTGGGGGAAGGAGGGAGGGAGTGTGTCGCTGGTTGGGGGAAGGAGGGAGGGAGTGTGTCGCTGGTTGGGGGAAGGAGGGAGTGAGTGTGTCGCTGTGGGGGAAGGAGGGAGGCAGTGTGTCGCTCTGGGGGAAGGAGGGAGGGAGTGTGTCGCTGGTTGGGGGAAGGAGGGAGGGAGTGTGTCGCTGGTTGAGGGAAGGAGGGAGGCAGTGTGTCGGTAGTTGGGGGAAGGAGGGAGGGAGTGTGTCGCTGTGGGGGAAGGAGGGAGGGAGTGTGTCGCTGTGGGGGAAGGAGGGAGGGAGTGTGTCGCTGGTTGGGGGAAGGAGGGAGGGAGTGTGTCGCTGGTTGGGGGAAGGAGGGAGGGAGTGTGACGCTGGTCGGGGGAAGGAGGGAGGGAGTGTGTCGCTGGGAGGGGGAGGAGGGAGGGAATGTGTCGCTGGGGGGGAAGGAGGGAGGGAGTGTGTCGCTGGTTGAGGGAAGGAGGGAGGGAGTGTGTCGCTGGTTGGGGGAAGGAGGGAGGGAGTGTGTCGCTGGGAGGGGGAGGAGGGAGGGAGTGTGTCGCTGGTTGAGGGAAGGAGGGAGGGAGTGTGTCGCTGGTTGGGGGAAGGAGGGAGGGAGTGTGTCGCTGTGGGGGAAGGAGGGAGGGAGTGTGTCGCTGGTTGGGGGAAGGAGGGAGGGAGTGTGTTGCTCTGGGGGAAGGAGGGAGGGAGTGTGTCGCTCTGGGGGAAGGAGGGAGGGAGTGTGTCGCTCTGGGGGAAGGAGGGAGGGAGCGTGTCGCTCTGGGGGAAGGACGGAGGGAGTGTGTCGCTGGGGGGGAAGGAGGGAGGGAGTGTGTCGCTCTGGGGGAAGGAGGGAGGGAGTGTGTCGCTGGTTGGGGGAAGGAGGGAGTGAGTGTGTCGCTGGTTGGGGGAAGGAGGGAGTGAGTGTGTCGCTGTGGGGGAAGGAGGGAGGGAGTGTGTCGCTGGTTGGGGGAAGGAGGGAGGGAGTGTGTCGCTGGTTGGGGGAAGGAGGGAGTGAGTGTGTCGCTGTGGGGGAAGGAGGGAGGCAGTGTGTCGCTCTGGGGGAAGGAGGGAGGGAGTGTGTCGCTGGTTGGGGGAAGGAGGGAGGGAGTGTGTCGCTGTGGGGGAAGGAGGGAGGGAGTGTGTCGCTGTGGGGGAAGGAGGGAGGGAGCGTGTCGCTCTGGGGGAAGGAGGGAGGGAGTGTGTCGCTGGGGGGGAAGGAGGGAGGGAGTGTGTCGCTGGTTGGGGGAAGGAGGGAGTGAGTGTGTCGCTGTGGGGGAAGGAGGGAGGGAGTGTGTCGCTAGTTGAGGGAAGGAGGGAGTGAGTGTGTCGCTGTGGGGGAAGGAGGGAGGGAGTGTGTCGCTGGTTGGGGGAAGGAGGGAGGCAGTGTGTCGCTGGGAGGGGGAGGAGGGAGGGAGTGTGTCGCTCTGGGGGAAGGAGGGAGTGAGTGTGTCGCTGGGGGGGAAGGAGGGAGGGAGTGTGTCGCTGGTTGGGGGAAGGAGGGAGGGAGTGTGTCGCTGGTTGGGGGAAGGAGGGAGGGAGTGTGTCGCTGTGGGGGAAGGAGGGAGGGAGTGTGTCGCTCTGGGGGAAGGAGGGAGGGAGTGTGTCGCTAGTTGGGGGAAGGAGGGAGGGAGTGTGTTGCTCTGGGGGAAGGAGGGAGGGAGTGTGTCGCTAGTTGGGGGAAGGAGGGATGGAGTGTGTTGCTGGTTGGGGGAAGGAGGGAGGGAGTGTGTCGCTGGTTGGGGGAAGGAGGGAGGGAGTGTGTCGCTGTGGGGGAAGGAGGGAGGGAGTGTGTCGCTGGTTGGGGGAAGGAGGGAGGGAGTGTGTCGCTGTGGGGGAAGGAGGGAGGGAGTGTGTCGCTAGTTGGGGGAAGGAGGGAGGGAGTGTGTTGCTGGTCGGGGGAAGGAGGGAGGGAGTGTGACGCTGGTCGGGGGAAGGAGGGAGGGAGCATGTTGCTGGTTGGGGGAAGGAGGGAGGGAGTGTGTCGCTGGGAGGGGGAGGAGGGAGGGAGTGTGTCGCTCTGGGGGAAGGAGGGAGTGAGTGTGTCGCTGGTTGGGGGAAGGAGGGAGTGAGTGTGTCGCTCTGGGGGAAGGAGGGAGGGAGTGTGTCGCTGGTTGGGGGAAGGAGGGAGGGAGTGTGTCGCTGGTTGAGGGAAGGAGGGAGTGAGTGTGTCGCTGTGGGGGAAGGAGGGAGGGAGTGTGTCGCTGGTTGGGGGAAGGAGGGAGGGAGTGTGTCGCTGGTTGGGGGAAGGAGGGAGGGAGTGTGTCGCTGGGGGGGAAGGAGGGAGGGAGTGTGTCGCTAGTTGGGGGAAGGAGGGAGGGAGTGTGTTGCTCTGGGGGAAGGAGGGAGGGAGTGTGTCGCTGGTTGAGGGAAGGAGGGAGGGAGTGTGTCGCTGGTTGAGGGAAGGAGGGAGGGAGTGTGTTGCTGTGGGTGAAGGAGGGAGGGAGTGTGTCGCTCTGGGGGAAGGAGGGAGGGAGTGTGTCGCTCTGGGGGAAGGAGGAAGGGAGTGTGTCGCTCTGGGGGAAGGAGGGAGGGAGTGTGTCGCTGGTCGGGGGAAGGAGGGAGGGAGCGTGTTGCTGGTTGGGGGAAGGAGGGAGGGAGTGTGTCGCTGGGAGGGGGAGGAGGGAGGGTGTGTGTCGCTGGTTGAGGGAAGGAGGGAGGGAGTGTGTCGGGGGAGGGCGGGAGCGTGTCTCTTGGGGGAAGGAGGGAGTGTGTCGCTGGAGGAGGGAGGGAGTGGGTCGCTTTGGGGGAAGGAGGGAGGGAGTACGTCGCTGGTGAGGGGGGTAGGAGGGAGGGAGCGTGTCTCATTGGGGGGAGGAGGGAGGGAGTGTGTTTCTTTGGGGGGAGGAGGGAGGGATTGTGTTTCTTTGGGGGGAGGAGGGAGGGAGCGTGTTGCTGGGGGAGGGAGTGAGTGTGTCGCTGGGGAAAGGTCGGGGAGAGACGGTGCCTGTTACTATGGGAGTATAGGGGATGGTTTGTGCTCCCTGGGGTTCACACACTGATAAAACATACCCGTTTAGTGGTAATAAGTTACCTGTGTAAGCTCTCCGCAAATGTTGGGAGTGGGAGGTGGGGGTGAGTTTGCAGTTATACAGAAAATATTTGTCACTCATAATTTGATGTTTTTGTGTTGATCTGCAGGCCTGTTATTATCAAATTCAACACGAGAAACTAACATAGGACAATACACCAATCCCCCCAGATCTCTCTCTCCTTCCCTCCCTCCCTCTGATTCAAAAGCACCCTGAGCACCGTTTGGATGGATGGGCTGTGGCTGCAGACTGGGCCGATTGAGACAATCATACACAGATGCTAACTCTTCACCCTTGCATGCACACCTCTCGCTCTCTCCCTCTCGCCCTTCTCTCTCTCTCTCTCTCTCACCCTTCTTTCTCTCTCTCTCGCCCTTCTCTCTCTCTCTCGCCCTTCTCTCTCTCTCTCGCCCTTCTCTCTCTTTCGCCCTTCTCTCTCTCTTTCTCTTTCGCCCTTCTCTCTCTCTCTCCCTCATGCTCTTGTTCGTTTGCACTCTCACACGCTCACATACTCACCTTCTCGTGCATGGATCCACGCTCCCAACATGACAACATTTGATCTGCAGAGTTTTAAATCGGAGCATTTGAGGTTGTTGACTTTACAACTTGTTTTACTTGGAATTTATTTAATGTGGTACTTCATTGGAGAATAAAGGAAAGTTGTTACTCTAGGATAAGTCATATCCAGTGCACCAGAATCTAGAATTGAAGTGGTTGATGGCATTGTGTTTATGTTACTGATGGCGAAATTAGCACAGAGAACTGTCCCAACACCTCGGTGGGGGGGGGACACGCAGTATACTGTTACACTGAGTGTTAGTAGCTAGTGATTCTCAGTCCCCTGGACCCCACACTTTTCACCTGCTGAGGAGTGAGGGGAGACCAATACTCCCCACGATACCTGCCCACTCTGGGAGCCCAATGTCATGACAAATCGACTCAGCGTCTGTATGAGACAGTGGCCATGGTTGGAGGACTATGCGCAGTTTGGGGCTCCACATCATAGGAAGGATGTTGAGGCATTAGTGAAGTAGCTTCACGGTGAAATAGTAGAACTTGGAACATTAGAACTGTTTTCATGAGAAACAGAGAATGCCCCATCCCAGTCTGACAATGTGGATAGCGATACTGTTTGCAGTGATGGAGGGGCCTAGGATGGAGGAGGTGGCCTAGATATAAATAAATGGCAGAGATTTGGGACAGAGCGAAGCTTCGAACCCTTTCACACAGGCCTGTGGAATTCACTAAGTGAAATGAAGTGGGTGGGGGGCCTTTTCTACTCATTCCCATTGGTTTCTGCAGAGCAAATTGTGGTTCCTTCTGTTTGAATTAGTGATTGACTTATTTGGGAGCCTTTTCCTGCGATTGTTTTTTGATCTCTGCCCTTCACTTCTCCTCCAAGTATGGATAGGTAAAAATGGGGGTGTTAATGATATAGGAAGTTTAGAAAGTACAATTGGTGATTTTTGCCACTAAAGCATCTCAGCCCCACGTTTTGTCCCTTTTTGTTTTACCCCCCTAAAACACACCTATGCCTGTCTGGGCTTTGTTGCTTAAAGGGCTTTCCGATTAATTCCAGATATCAGTCCCCCTTCTCCCAGAAAATTGACTCTCGTCATGCTCCTTATTTATTCTATTTCCTGACTGGATTTTTTTAGTCACTTACACAATCCTCAAACGCCCATCTCCCCACGATTAACTGTACAAATCCACCTCACCATCCCGAAAGCCCCTCTGCAGTATTTGTCTGGAGTTTCCACCTTTTGCCTCGATCTCAGTCTTGCCCACTTGTGTCTGCCCCACCCGCATCCCCTCCAAAGGTCAGTAATCTCCTTCCTGTGATTGGATACCTGAACCACTCCAAGTGGGCCTAGCCATGCCTAATGCAGCCATTTTACACACTGGACGGAAACAGAAATCTAAAAATGAAACCATAAAATACTGGAAATGTCGTGCTGCTTTCTCCCTGGGCTCAGCTGCGATGAGATGTCAGAGCGCTCTTGGGGCTGTGGGGGGGAGGGGGGGAGGATGGTGTGGGGTTTAGCGCTGGCTCTCAGATCTCCATTGCCAAGTCATCCAGTGGTCTCCCCCCCCCCCCCACTCCAGTTGGGGACCAAGATGCCCAGTGTGTGTAAAATGTGAAGAGGTGTGTGACAGGGTTAATCCCCTTCCGATAGGGAACAGGCTGCCCTGTGTGTGTGTGTGTGTGTGTGTGTGTTGTGTGTATATATATATAGAGACGTGGGGAGAGAGCAGTGAGAAGGCCGACTCTCCCATCCGATAGGGAATAGGTTGCCTGGTGTATCTAAACATAGACTGGCTCCTCCGAGAGAGCTGCTTCTGTGTTCTCCTGATCCACACAGGCACGCTGAGTGGCGATGGGAAATGCTGGGTGATTCTCTCTCCCTTTCCCTTTGTGTCCTACCAGTGATATCCGGGAGAGATGTGGGGTTATGGAACCTCCCGTTTGTTTAAGAATAGGCCTAAGAGGGGACTGTGGATGGGTTATAGCAAACACCAGGCCCCTTGACCTGTTAAAACTCCCTGCACAGACTGCTCCTCCGTATTTCAGATGACCAGTCTCTCTCTGCTCAAGGTGTGTGGGGGACACACTTCAATTCCTAAACCCGGTAAGTTTTCCTCCTCCAATGCTTCCACTTCCCAACAATTTTAAGAGTAAATTCTACAATCCTGTAATTCCACCCCCCCCCCCCCCCCCCCCCCCACCACCCCGGCGGGGAGGGGTGGGTCCCACAGAATTGATGAATCAATTGTTTCGCTGAGACTCGGCGGCTGGCGGGGCTCCCCTCCTGAGTCGGAGGGTTTGGGGGTTCGAATCTCGCTCCGTAAGCCCCCGATCCGAGCAGGCACCCGAGGACAGTTCGGAGAGGCTGCTACATTCCCGCAGGGTGCTGCCTGTCAGGTGAGAGGTAACGAGAAGATTTACTGCCCCAATGAGCAGGGCGGTAATTAAAAAGAGAGCCCAATTTGGTTTGATCAGGCAAAGCAGGTCTTGACGAAGCTCATGAAGACTCTCTGGGTCACAGGAACCCTACCCTTTGATACTGACACAGTGAGAACGTTTTGCAGATCCCTTTCTGTAACATATTGTCACAATTGTATTGCAGTGTGTCCTATTTATTAATAAATGGTTTAATATTTTGTAGTCTTGTGAAAATTGTTTAAGAAATGGAATGTAAATCTGATACATGTACAGAGATGCATTGTTTAAAACTGACACTGTATATTGAGGTGTTTGCAGTGACCTATACTGGCTGTATTAAAGAGTAACTCATACCTTTTCAGACACCTTATTGCTTTTTATTTGAAACTCATTATGTCTCTTTATTGCACGTGTAAGTTACACATACTCATAAACATTGGAGCGTGTCTATGTTTTATTTAAAAAAAACATTTGGATTTTCAGTAGACAATTTTCAAAATTACTCGAACAATCTCTTGATCCTGGAAAAACTCAGCAGGTCTGGCAGCATCGGCGGAGAAGAAAAGAGTTGACGTTTCGAGTCCTCATGACCCTTCGACAGAACTTGGTTCTGTCGAAGGGTCATGAGGACTCGAAACGTCAACTCTTTTCTTCTCCGCCGATGCTGCCAGACCTGCTGAGTTTTTCCAGGTAATTCTGTTTTTGTTTTGGATTTCCAGCAGCCGCAGTTTTTTTGTTTTTAATCTCTTTATCCTGTCCACCTTTGCATGGATACTTTTTTCCCCCGATTTCCTCCCAACTATTGCAACCTGGTGCTCCCCTTCCTCTTAATTCAGTCCAGCGCTCCCCCCAAGTCCTTCCCCCCCCCCCTCAATTCATCCCAGAACACCCTGCCCTTCCCAACATTTCATCTCAACTTCTACCTATTTTCTCCCTTTTCCTACACTCCACAAACCCTTCAACAGGTCAGAGCTGATTCAAAGCTGCGAATTCTGCAGTAACTGATTTTCTGACACTACCTTCCCCCCCACTCCCTGCATTCTACAAGGCACAGGTCAGGAGGATGATGGAACACTCTCCAACTGCCTGAATGAGGCCAATAACATCAGGGAAGCTCCACATCATCCAGGACATAGCAGTCTGCTTGATCAGCACCTTCTTCCACCACTGACGCACAGTAGCAGCAGTGTGTGTGCTATCTGTAAGATGCACTGCAGGAATTCACCAAGGCTCCTTCGACAGCACCTTCCAAACCCATGACCACTACCATCTAGAAGGACAAGGGCAGCAGATACATGGGAACACCACCACCTGGAAGTTCCCCTCCAAGATGCATCATTCTGACTTGGAAATATATCAGCCGTTCCTTCATTGTCACTGGATCCAAATCCAGGAGCTCCCTCCCTAACAGCACTGTGGGTGTACCTACACCACATGGACTGCAGTTCAAGTTGGTGGCTCACCCCCACATTCTCAAGGAGCAATTAGGGATAGGCAGCAAGTGCTCATCCTATGAAAGAATTTTTTTTTTTAAATCTTGGTCTCGACTTCACAATTCCATCAGTTCAAAGTGCCCCACACTCTCTCCATCCCCCACCCTCCCCAAACAAGTTCCTGCTGGCTGCCTATTCTACCCCCCGCCCCCCCCACTTCACCACTCCTTGGTCAAGGTTGACTGTCCCATTTCTCTCTGCACCACTCTCAACTGCCCTTTGCCTTTCACTGCCTCCTCCTCCCTCTTACAATGCTGCTACTTCTTGCTGAGCCTCATGAGTCCCATCTCAGTCATTGGGAACTGGTCAGCATTCTCACTAGTGGGAGGGGGGAGGCGGTGCGGAGGGGTTTGTGGATCGCAATGGTTTGAAGATCATGTTGGGAATGTGAAGCGGGGGGGGGGGAGGGATGGATACACAAGCTGCGGGTTGTGGAGTTCTAGATGAACTGGAATTTATTTGCCTGGGAGAAAAAATAGGATAAATCAAATACAATTGGCAAAAACAGAGCTGAGGGTTTTGGGGGGTCGGTGCAAAGGAGCATGGAGGGGATAAGGGGCAAAAATAGACACAGTTTACGATCGAGCGGGACAGATTTGGTTGAGGCATAACTCCCCATCAACAAACTTCCCTTGAATGTGGGAAAAGTCTGGAGAGAGGTTGAAGCATGATGAATATAAATTGGTTGGCTTTAAATTTTTTTTGCGGATAGCAAACTGAAGGAGCTTTAACTCAGACATCTGTTGCTGAAACATCAGGATCAGTTTGAGGTATTGCACATATTGGAGCCTGTTTGATTTGAATCAGTAGAGGAAAAGAAAGGTGAGGTGGGTTAGGGCTGCATAACCCCCCTCGCTTGGTATTTTACACCCACAAACTAATAATATGTCCCTTTATTTACTTTTTAATTCTACAAACAGAAAGGGACTAAACAACACATAACAACCCATTTGCTCCAACTGTGAAGAGAGATTTGCCAAGGCTTCTCTAGGCTTTGGCCCTTGAATGGATTGTGGGAGCACAGAATTTAGTTCAAGTGAGAATCTCTCTGGTAAGTTTCTCTCGAGCTATGATTTAGGCTAGCGGTCAGAATCTGATTTAGAACTTTAAAACTACAAGCTAGTTACAAAGCCAGGTTAACAGGAACTGCCTGGCAGTGGCAGTTATCTATCAAACAACTGAAAATGAATAAGCGTTAATCACTAAAACAGGAAGCTGGCTTAGCAGTTGCAACTTGGGTGTGAGTCATCAGCTCTCTATAAAAGTAGACAGATTTTGCTATCTCACGCTGTGTGGGAGCACAGAATGTGATGAGGCCTGTGTGTGATGAGATACAAGTGCTAACTTGGGAATTTGGTGCAGAGAGGGAAGGAGGTACATCTTTTTATATCTATTCTTCCAGCTTCCAGAAGCTGATAAGTGTTCACAGCTTTAGTTAGGTGAGGAGGTAGGTGATTGGTGAGTTTTTAAAATTTTATCCCTCTAGAATTGGGCAGTAGTTTAAACCACTCCTGAGGAGACAGAAGCATTGCATTAAATTTATAGTTCCGCTAGTTAAATTACTTGGTATAACTACGGACAACAGCTAAGTGATATTTCTTAACTTGAAACCAAATTAGTTAAGTTAAATACAAAAGAAATGACAGGGCAGGTGATGTGTTGCAGCTGTAGCACGTGGGGTTGGTGAACACCTTTTGAGACCCACAGCCAATACATCTGCAGTAAGTGCCTGCAGCTCGAGGAACTTCAGCTCCGACTTGATGAGCTGGAGCCCAAGCTTCCCATACTGTGATGCATCAGGGAGGGGTAAAGTTATCCGCACACTTTGTTCCATGAGGCAGTCACACCCCTTAGCCGAGGTACTTCAGATTTGATCTGTGGCCAGTAACAGAAGGTGTGGCTATGAGTGAGGCAGGTTTGGGGATCCAGAAGATAGCAGTGGAGGATCCTCAACCCTTGCAGCTGTCCAACAGGTTTGAGGCTATTGTAACTTGTGTTGATGAGATTGAGGACCGCAGGGAGTATGGGGAAATGGACTGTGGTGGCATGAACCATTCAAGTGGGAGGAGTAAAAAGGATTGTACTTATAGCGGGGGACGGTATAGTTAAGGGGATAGATACTGTTCTGCAGCCAAGTGTGAGTGCGCCAAAGGCTGTGTTGCCTACCCGGTAGCAGGGTTAATGACATCTCCTCTGGGCTGGAGAGGAACTTGCTGTGAAATGAGAAGGCTCCTGTTGTCATGGTTCGTGTGAACACCAACGACATAAGTAGGACTAGGAAAGAGGTTCTGCTGAGGGAGTATGAGCAGATAGGGACAAAATTAAAAAGCAGAGCCATAAATGGAACAGTCTCTGGATTACTACCTGAGTCATGAGCAAATTGCCGTGAGGTAAATATGATTAGAGAGTTAAATGCATGGCTCAAAGATTGGTATGAGAGAAATGGGTTTTGATTCATGGGGTACCGGCACCAATACAGGGGAAAGAGGGAGCTGAATCATTGGGATGGCTTCACCTGAACCGTGATGGGACCAGTGTCCTGGCGAATTGTATATCTGGGGCTGGAGGAAAGGCTGGGGGGCAGAGGGTTCACTTGAGGGGAGATTTGGAAAGTTAAAGAGAAAAGACAAGTAGTGCAGGGTAGTAACAGGGATAATGATAACCAGAGCGTGACAGGAAGGGACAGCAAACAGGCTCAGAGTAGGGGCAAAGACAGAATTAAAAGGCTCTTTATTTGAATGTACAAAACATTTGTAACCATGGCTGAATTGATAGCACAAATGGAAATAAGTGAGCACAATACAATAACCATTACAGAGACAAGATTGCAAGATGACCAAAGCTGGGACCTGAATATTCAAGGATATTTGGCATTTCAGAAGGACAGGAAGCTAGGAAAATGAGGAGGGGTGGCTCTGTTAACAAAGGATGAGATCTTCAGTGGGAATTAGGGAGGGGCAAGAGGAGGCCACAGTCATATGGACCAGGCAGAGTAGAAATTCCCCCATTGTTTCCCTCCCACTGGCTCTGACTGTAGTGTAAGGGTCTGGCACAAATAGGGTTCAAATTGGATTGAGCACAGTACCACCCGGACAATGGCGTTGGAGAGCAAATGACCCCCACCCAGGATCAGTCTAGTGTTGGACAGAGCCGTGTGTACCAGCAAGCATGGAGACAGCTCCCAGCTTGTGCCCTTTACCATATATTCGTAAATAGTGTCAATAAAGACTTACAGTTAACCTGCATATGACTATGGAGCCTTCTTCAGACCTACTGAACTGTACCCAACATGCTCCCCCCACCCCGGCTCCTCCACCAGTCCGGACCCCTTACACCAGTCCCAACCACTCACTCCTTCCCAGTACAACCCTCCTCCTCTCCCTGGATTCAAACCCCTTCCCTCAAACTGAGACCTCCACTGCTGCGCACCACAATCTCAGTTCTGCTACGAGAGTAGCTTCTCTTTAGCTCGTGTGCCGGTCATGTTCGGGGATGGGGGGGGCCAAGGATGGATTGAGAATCACCTGGTGGGGACATTCCACTATCAACCTTGTTTCTGTTTCTGAGATGGATCATACGAACGTACAAACTAGGAGCAGGGGTGGGGGTTTCCACCCCTCGAGCCTGCTCTGCCATGCAATAAGATTGTGGCTGATCCAACTGTGGCCTCAACTTCACTTTCCTGCCTGCGCCCTATTACTCTGGCTTGTTTGTCAAGCAAGAATCTATCTAATTCAGCCTTAAAAATATTCAATGACCCTGCCTCTGAGGAAGAGCGTTTCACACACTCATGATCCTCAGAGAAAAAAATTCTCCTCATCCGTGCCTTTATTCTTAAACGGTGTCCCCCTGGTCCTAGTCTCTCCCACAAGAGGAAAGATCTTCCCAGCATCCACCCTGTCAAGTTCCCTCAGAATCTTATATGTTTCAATAAGATCGCCTCTCATTCGTCTGAACTCCAATGGGTACAGGCCCAGGCTTTCCTCATAATATAACACCCTCATTCCAGGAATCAGTTGATAGAAGCAGTTCAGAGAAGGTTCAAACGCAATTATGTCCTTTCTTAAATCAAGAGACCAAACTGTACACAGTATATTGTATTCTGGATGTACCCTATACAGCTGAAGCAAAACAGCCCATCACTTGATGAACGTCTTTAGGTCCAAAGACCAAGACCTCCCCAGTTCTAATCCTTTGTTACTCATGAAGTACTGTGGGTCTCTCACCCAACCAAACCCCTCCTCCCTCCTTCAGTTTCCTCCAAGACTGGACAGTAACAGTGGCTCCTGCAGCTGGGAGTTACAGCCCAGTTGGCCTGGTCCTCGGCCAATATCTGCACCATTGGATTTCCAGCCGGAAGATCACTGTCAGCGTTTCCGCTATCAGCCCAGCTGGGGTCTAGTAACACAGAGCAGGATGGAGTCAACACCTGGCACCTGCCTGCTCTGAATGCCTTCACATCTTACCACAAGGAGCCGGGGTAGAGGGCCCCATGCCCCCCACTGACTATTGGGATTTGGTGGGGGGCATGGGATTGAGAGGGGGTGATTGGTGGTGGAGGCAAGGCAGCAGCTGATCCAGAGGTCCCTGAGATCCAATTGAGTTCATTTGTGAAGCTGAGGTGAGCCCTGGGTTGTTTCTGCATGGGTGGTGGAGCAGGAACAGTTCTGTTGGTCTAGTACGCTGTGCTGGGTCTGTTTGAACTCAGAGAGGGTTGGGGGGGGGGTTAATACTGGAGGCTTCAACTGCCATGTCCAATCTCCGTGGCCCTTCTCACCGGCCCATCGTTGTTCACCCTCCCCCCGCACCTCCAATGCTTTTGTAACTAAGTGGTCAAGAGAAATTGAAGGCACCAGCTTCGTATTAATGCCCCTGTGATTCTGTTCTCCAGGTTTCATTTCCAGCAGTGTTGGTTGGACGAGGTGGGGGTGGTGGGGGCTAATCTTTAATTGACGGAGACTCCAGGATAATCCCAGAAAGTTGGCAACTCAGATGCGGCTTCAGCCTTGCCCCAGTCAGACATCTCCTCAACCACAGACCCCGGCGTTAAGCCTAAACTATCTGGACCCTGTGATTCTCACAGTCACTGATGATGATGTCCCCTCCGCAGAAGGCTACGCCCTCAAGACCTTTGACCTGCCTGTCCCCGGTCCCCCAGCTCCCAAAAGCCTGCAGGAACGTTCCATCCGGCCGGGAGAGCTGGAGCCGATCGTTGCCGCTGTCTCCCACCGGGATGTATCCCTGGTGGTCCAGCGCCACACCGCGGGGGTGCTGGAACCGACCCCGGTCTGTGCCCTCGCAGCCGAACCTGCCGACGAACCTCCCGGACGTGTCGAAGGTCTGGACGCGGTGGTTGTCGCTGCCGCTGACCACCGCCTGGTCAGGCCTCGTAGTGCGGCTGGTCCAGCTGACCATTGCCCGGGCTTCAGCGGCCAAACTTATGGACGAAGCGGCCACCGCGGGGCGCAGAGCTGCCGCCAGCGGTTGTCCTTGTCGTAGACGTTGGTGAGGCCCAGGCGGTCGACGGCCACTCCCCAGGGGGTAACTGAGCTGCCCCTCTACGGCCCCCTCGCGGCCAAAGGAGCGGAGGAAGCGGCCGGAGCCGTCGAAGGGCTGCAGCCGGTAGTTGTGGCGGTCAGCGGTCACAATCCAGCCCTGGTTACTGACAGCCACACCAGCCAGGCAATCGAACTCCCCATCGGCACTACCGTATGACCCAAAGCTGCGGAGGTAGAGGCCTCTCCTGTCAAATACCTGTTTGAGAGAGTCACAGGAGGCTAAAGCATTGCAACCATTTGGTTAGGGTGGCAGAGAGGTGCTCGAGGCAAACGGAGCGGGTCAGCAGCTGCTCAACTAGGTGAGGGCTCATTTCCCGCTCTTTGAATCCTGTGGACAACAGAAGCAGATCTACAGCACCTTCCACAACCCCCCCAGCCCCACCCCTGGCATGGTGAGTCCCTCACAGTGTCCAGTTGAACTGGCAGGCCAAGAAACAGGCAGAAAGGAGCGGATCTATTCCACGTCAACAACTGGGGGCTGTATTTGACCCTAGCACCTTCAGGCCAGGTGAGGGAACCTCCAGGTTTCCTACAGCTGATTGAATACCCAATTGTGATGCTCATGGTTGAATATCACAGTGAGGGCACCATCAGGAGAGATGGGGACTGGAACCATAAGCAGTGCTGTGGATTCAAGAGAGCAGCAGAATATTGCTGGGAAATACAATGCACATAAGCTATTGTTCAAAATGCATTTTCTATTTACCAAGCTTTCCAATCAGAGTTCCTCAAACACTCCCAGATACAGAGTAAAGCTCCCTCTACACTGCCCCTAACAAACACTCCCAGGACAGGTACAGCACAGGGTTAGATACAGAGTAAATCTCCGTCTACACTGTCCCTAACAAACACTCCCAGGACAGATACAGCACGGGGTTAGATACAGAGTAAAGCTCCCTCTACACTGTCCCCCTCAAACACTCCCAGGACAGGTACAGCACGGGGTTAGATACAGAGTAAAGCTCCCTCTACACCGTCTCATCAAACACTCCCAGGACAGGTACAGCACAGGGTTAGATACAGAGTAAATCTCCGTCTACACTGCCCCTAACAAACACTCCCAGGACAGATACAGCACGGGGTTAGATACAGAGTAAAGCTCCCTCTACACTGTCCCCCTCAAACACTCCCAGGACAGGTACAGCACGGGGTTAGGTACAGAGTAAAGCTCTCTCTACACTGTCCCCATCAAACACTCCCAGAATAGGTACAGCACGGGGTTAGATACAGAGTAAAGCTCCCTCTACACTGTCCCCATCAAACACTCCCAGGACAGGTGCAGCACGGGGTTAGATACAAAGTAAATCTCCCTCTACACCATCCCCATCAAACACTCCCAGGACAGGTACAGCACGGTGCTGGATACAGAGTAAAGCTCTCTCTACACTGTCCCCATCAAACACTCCCAGGACAGGTACAGCACGGGGTTAGATACAGAGTAAAGCTCCCTCTACACTGTCCCCATCAAATAAATCCAGGACAGGTACAGCACGGGGTTAGATACAGAGTAAATCTCCCTCTACACCATCCCCATCAAACACTCCCAGGACAGGTACAGCACGGGGTTAGATACAGAGTAAAGCTCTCTCTACACTGTCCCCATCAAACACTCCCAGGACAGGTACAGCACGGGGTTAGATACAGAGTAAATCTCCCTCTACACTGTCCCCATCAAACACTCCCAGGACAGGTACAGCACTGGGTTAGATACAGAGTAAAGCTCTCTCTACACTGTCCCCATCAAACACTCCCAGGACAGGTACAGCACAGGGTTAGATACAGAGTAAAGCTCCCTCTACACCGTCCCCATGAAATACTCCCAGGACAGGTAACTGGACTAAAACCTAATGGGAAAGGCCTCATCCTTTGCTATCCTGGGTTCATAATGCTCGTTTTCCAGGGAAACCCTGACTGGAATCACTGGAAAAACATGAAGCAGGGAACGAGGAACAAACACAACTGTTCATTTGCCAAGAGCTTCACAATTTGCCATGAGTGGGTTTTGAACTCCCAGGTTCTGGGCTATTAGTTCTATTTTAGCCATGGACCAGCCTCAAAGGATTACCCTGGACTGGTTGATTGAATTCTATAGAGTTGGGTGTGACAGCCACGCGGCACAGTTGAGCATTGCTGGTCCATGCAGTACAATCGGGCACAGACCATAGATATTGTACTGTAGAAGGAGATTATTTGGCTCAACAATCAAGAATAGTCTTGATTTTAAAAGCCTCATCCTTGTTTTCCAATCCCTCCATGGCCTCGCTCTTCCCTGTCTCTATAATCCCCTCCAAATCGACAACCCTTGGAAACCTGCATTTCTCCAATTCTGGAGTCAGCTCGCTCCTGATTTTAATCCACTCCACCATTGACGGCCATGCCTTCAGCTGCCAAGGCCCTAAGCTCTGGAATTCCCTCCATAAACCTCTTTCTCTCACTCTCTCTCTCTCTATTCTGTCTGTCTCTCTCTACTCTCACTACTGTCTCTCTCTCTACTCTCTACTCTCTCTACTCTCTTCTCTCTCTCTACTCTCTACTCACTACTCTCTCTATTCTCTTCTCTCTCTCTCTACTCTCTCTCTCTCTACTCTCTACTCTCTTTAGCTCTCTCTCTCTCTTTCTCTCCTCCTTTAAGATGCTCCAAAAAACTTACCTCTTTGACCCAATGCTCTAATAACTCCTTACGTGGCTCCAATTTCATCCCTGTGAAGCATGTTTTTTTACGTTAAAGGCAAATTGTTGTTGCTCTCCCCGAACCCCCCCAATCTGGAATCTAAATAATAGTCAATGACACCTTTACCAGGGCAGCAGAGGGAGTTCTCCTGGAGGTGCCCTATGCACCATTTGGGTGCAGTAATGCTGTGGCTGTGTTAAAAGACCCAGAGACCTGGACTAAATCCAGCGAACGTGAGTTCAAATCCCACAATCAGATTTGAATTCAGATTTTAGAATATTTGGAAATATATGCAGCTGGCCTCAGTAAAAGTGACCGTGTAAGCGTCAGATTGTTTTCTCTCATCCCCTTTAGGGAAGGGAATCTGCCCTCCTTACCCTGTCCAGCCTGTCCATGAGTCCAGGCCCACACCAACGCAGCTGACTCTTCACTGCCCACTACATCGGCCGAGCAAGCCACTCAATTGAGCCAAACCCATGACCGGCGGCTCAAGAGGAAAGACCATCCCCTGACTTCTCAGGGCAGCTCTGGCACGGGCAATAAACGCCGGCCTTCCCTGAGACACACCGAGGGTGAATTGAAGGAAGCCAAGGCTGGTGGGCCGGGTAAAAGTCCAGCCGACCAACTTCAGGGGGCTCAGCCGGGGCCCTGGTCCCTTTAAGAGCAGAGCAAGGGGGCGTGACGCAACGAGCCGCTCCGAAGAAAGCAGACGCCAACCCGTAACACCAGGGTCTAAAATAAAATAGTGTGGAATCCGGCGGAACTCTGTTAATCCCTCCTGCGCACAAGACGCACACACCAGCCTGAGCGGAAAACAAAACTGGCTCAGAAACGAATAATATATTCACCAACCGAAGGGAAAATCCTTTGTCTAAATTGAAATATAAATGCCTCTCTCTCTGCTCCCCGCAGGCTGGGTGTGCTCCTGGCCCAGGGGTCTGCTCCATCTCAGTAAGTGGGGGGGGGGCGGCGGCGGGGGTGCCAGGCTGCCTCAATCCTCTGCCTCGTGCCTGTTGCCGCTGTTTAGCTACTCCCGACACCCAGGTGATGGGTCAGGAGAGAAGCTTTACACCCGATCTGACAGACACTGGATCTGCTCCCTCCACGGATCACCTCCCCTAGAAAGGGGAGCAGAGAGGAAGAGACGGAGAGGGAGGGGCACACATACAGAGGGAGGTAGAGAGATAGAGAGACACAGGGGAGGAAGGCAAGAAGGGGCACACACCCACACACACACACACACACACACACACACAGAGTCAAACAGAGAGAAATACAGAAAGACAGAACTGTTATGGCCCTGAAGGAGGCCATTCAGCCCATCATGTCTGTACTGGTTCTCCAAATGAGCAGCTTACCTAGTATCAATCTCCCACCTTCTCCCTGTAACCCTGCATATTCTTCTTTTTCGGATAACAGTCTAATTCCCTTTTGAATGCTTCGATTGAACCTGCCTCCACCACACACTCAGGCAGAGCATTCCGAACACTAACCACTCGCTGCGTGAAAAAACAATTTCCTCATGTCACTATTGCCTGTTTTATATATTACTTTAAATCTGTGCCCTCTCGTTCTCAATCCTTTCACAAGTGGGAACAGCTTCCCCCTCTCTACTCTGTCCAGACGCCTCATGATCTTGAATACCTCTACCTCAGGCCTTCTCAGCCTCCTTTTTTCTCCAATGAAAACAGTCCTAACTTCTCCAATCTATCTTCATAACCAAAGTTCCTCATCCCAGGAATCATTCTCGTGAATCTTTTCTGCATCTTTTCCAACACCTTCACATACTCCAGCTGAGACCGAACTATTGACTTATACAAGTTTGACATAACCTCCTTGCTCTTGTACTCTATGCCCTTATTAGTAAAGCCTAGGGTACTTATGCTTTGTTAACTGCTTTTTCAACCTATCCTGCCACCTTCAATGACTTATACACATATACACCCAGGTCCCTTGGTTCCGGAACCCCATTTAGAATTGTCCCCCATATTATACTGTCTCTCCAAGTTCTTTCTATCAAAATGAATCACTTCACTTTCTCCGCATTGAACTTCATTTGCCACCTATCTGCCCACTCCACCAACTTGTCTATGTCCCTTTGAGGTTCTACACTGTCCTCCTCACAGTTCACAAATGCTTCCAAGTCTTGTACCATTCACAGGGAGAAATACAGATGGACGGAAACAGGCAGAGAGAAAGACAGAGGAACACAGAGAGAAATGCAGAAAGATCCACACAGAGAGGTAAAAAAACACAGGAAGACAGAGACACACAGAGAGAAACACAGAAAGACAGACACACAGAGAGAGACAAAGAAACACAGGAGGACAGAGACACACAGAGAGAGACAAAGAAACACAGGAGGACAGAGACACACAGAGAGAGACAAAGAAACACAGAAAGACAGAGACACACAGAGAGAGACAAAGAAACACAGAAAGACAGAGACACACAGAGAGAGACAAAGAAACACAGGAGGACAGAGACACACAGAGAGACAAAGAAACACAGAAAGCCAGGCAGAGACCCACACAGAGAGAAAGACATACAACAGAGTGAGACAGAGCACACAAGACAGACCTACAGAGTGAGAGAGGCAGACACACACACTCACACACAGTAAGAGAGAGAGCTCTCACTCAAAGAGAACATCATCCCTATAAAATATCAGCCTCCCTCCAGTGATCTGTCTTGCCACAGAAACATCCTTGTCATTCCCCAGAGGTCCATAGATCCGAGCACTGGTGACCCAAATTCTTAGCTTGAATCCCTTTTTTTAAGGTTTTAGGAAAGATCAGGTTCCCCAGAAGGTTTGGGTGGGGTGAGGGGGTGGTGGGGTGCTGCGGAATCAGGGAGGGTCAGGGACCCAGAGAAAGGGTCTAAGAGATAGAGTAGGGATCCCACAAGAGGTGATCTCAGAGGGGGTGTTACAGAAAGGGGTTCCAGAGAGAAAGCTCGGAGAGAGAGTTGGGGGGCCCCAAGAAGGATTCCAGAGAGGGATCTCAAAGTGAAATCTCAGAAACAGCTAGCAGACCAACTCTGTTTGCTGGTGTCAGGGGCCTGGGTTGTTATGACAGGGCCTTGAACTGTCCAGGGGAAATACCCTTCCTATCGCTGTCCCATGGTTGGGTCCGCCTGGCATGTGGAGTCAGAGCAACGGATCAGACACTGGCCTACCCTGCACACACACACACACACACACACACGCCCCCCCCCTCCCTGCCTCTCGGGACAGAGATTCAGACACAGGCCAGAGGCTGTCGGGATTCGGCACTCAGACCAAGACTACAGACCCTGAATTCAAACCACTGCTCCTCTGGTTTCACTGTCGAGGAGTGGGCTGGGAATATCCTGTCACCTGTCCATGCTTCAGGTGAAGGCAGGAGCGAAGGGAAAGAAGGAAAGGCTTGCATTTATATAGCGCCTTCCACGACCACCGGACGTCTCAAAGTGCCTTACAGCCAAAGAAGTACTTTTGAAACTGTTGTAATTTAGGAAACCCGGCAACCAATTTGCGCACAGCAAGCTCCCACAAACAGCAAAATGTGATAACCTGTTTTCAGTGCTGTTGATTAAGGGGTGAATGTTGGCCAGGTCACTGGGGCAATCTCCCCTGGTGACGTTGGCTGTGCCGGAACACAATTGCTGAACAACTTACTGGCCTCACATATGAAGAGTGATTATGGGGTGAAGGACCTGGCAGGACAGCACTGTAAAGCACCGCGAGTCAGGTTCTTACACAGATGGCAGAACATTGAGGAGAAATAAAGATAGACCGATATTTTAAAATAAAAACAGAAAGTGCTGGAAAAAATCCCAGCGGGTATGTCACATCTGTAGAGAGAGAGAGAGAGAAACAGAGTTAACGTTTCGAGTCTGATCTGACTCTTCTTCAGAACTGAAGAGAGGCAGGAGTATGATGGGTTTTATACCGTTGAAAAGGCAGTGGGGGCAAGGGTCAGGTGGAGCAAAAGAGAAGGTCAGGAATAGGTTAGAGGGTGGGGGAGATTGGATTACAAGGAGGTCATGGAACAAAAGGCAAAGAGAGTGGGAATGGTGGTAGCAAAGGAACAAAGCTTGAGTCCAGAGTAGATGTTAATTGCACCAGTAAAGGTCAGCAATGTCTGAAAGCAAAGTAGCTATTCTACTATTAACACATTTTGCCATTTTGCTTTCAACAATGCCCTGACTTTTATTCTGCTATTAACACCTACTCTGGACCCATGCTTTGTTCCTTTCACACATTCTGCTATTTTGCTTTCAGAATATGCTGACCTTTATTCGCCAATTAACACCTACTCTGGACCCATGTCTTGTTCCTTTACCACCACCATTCCCACTCTCTTTGCCTTTCGTTCCACCACACATTTGTAATTTGATCTCCCCCTCCACCCCGCATGCTCTAGCCTATTTCCCCATCTTCCCTTATTGTTCCGGCTGACCCCCTCCTCTCTCTCACCAGCACGTAGCCCATCACATTCGTGCCTCTCTTCAGCTCCGAAGAGCCATATTGGACTCAAAACGTTAGCTCTATTCCCTCCTCCACAGATTCTGCCAGACCTGCTGAGATTTTCCAGCACTTCCTGTCCTCATTTCTGATCTCCAGCATCCACAGTATTTTGCTTTTCTTTGAGTGGATGAATATTTTAGCTGTGGAAAATCGAGCATCGTCTGCCAAAACCACGCCTATTGTTTCGTGGCTGTTTTATCCCATAGGCAGGGCCAAGCAGGGGTCAGTACCCACGCCCGTATGTGGGGGGGCTTTACAACAAACAGGTGTAAATGAGACAGCTACATCCTTCTACTACACTTCCCAAAACTCAAATGTGAACAAAGGAGACTCATGAGTTCCTGAGGTAACTATGGCAATGGGGTGGGTGGGGGAACATTCTAATTCTAATCACTAACAAACCCGATGCAATTGGATACTGAGTAATGGGTTGCACGGGTCACCAGAGGTTGGTTTTCATGTCGAATATAAAATTTGGCCTTTTAACCGGAACCCGACAGGCTGGCGGCAAAATTTGGCTTCTCCTGAACTCCTGGCGGAAGCCAGGGAACCTACCGGAAATTATAACAATGACCCCGCAATAGCCGAGTTAAGGGAGTGTCGTTATGTAAGCATAGAATGACACAACGCAGAACTAGGCCAAAAGCGCCGTCCAGTTAATCCCACCCCTGCCCCTGCTCTTTCCCATTCATCCCACAATCTATTCCCTTTCAGGAATGTATCCAATTCCCTTTTGAAACTTGTGACTGAATCTGTTTCCAACACCCTTTCAGGCAGTGTATTCCAGATCAGAGTAACATGCAGTATCTGTGTCCTCCCCTTCCTGGCCCTCTCTACTGCTGGAAACAGTTTCTTCTTACCTACTCTTATCATGAGTTTCAACATCTCAATCAAATCTCCCTTTTACCTTCCCTGCTTGGAGCAGAATGATCGCAGCTTCTCCAATCTTTCCATGTGATGGAAGTCCCTCATCCCTGGACCCATTCTGGTCAAGCTCCTCCACACCGTCTCCAAGGCCTTGACGTTCTTCCTAAACTCTGGCACCCAGAATATTTTTCAGACTGTTGACTTTAAAAGGTTCCAATGTTAACCGACGTTAGTCTGACTGGCCTGTAGTTACCTGACTTACACCTCCCCCATTTTTCGAATAGGGGTGTAACAATTACAGCACTCTTGTCTTCTGCCGCCAAGCCACTCACCATCCTGACTTGGAAATATATCGGCCATTCCTTCACTGTCGCTGGGTCAAAATCCTGGAACTCCCTCCCTAACAGCACTGTGGGTGTACCTACACTACTGGACTGCAGCGGTTCAAGAAGGCAGCTCACCACCACCTTCTCAAGGGGGCAATTAGGGATGGGCAATAAACGCTGGCCCAGCCAGCGACACCCACATCCGTCAATGAATAAAAAAATAAATAAATACTCAGAACCAGAACCAGAAACGAATATCGCCCTGGAAAAGAACATGGAACCAAATAGTTGCATAGGAAACAGGATTGTATTCCACCACAACCTGTAACCTCTTAGCTCGCCATATCCCTCACTGTACCATTACCATCAACCCTGGTTCAATGAGGAGTGCCGGATAGCAGGCCAGGAGCAGCAGGCATCCCTAAAAATGTGCCGTTAACACAGGACTACAGGCATGTGGAAACAACATGCAGAGCTAAGTGAACCCACAACCAACAAATCAAATCTGCACTCTGTAATCCTGCCACATGCAGTCGTGAAAGGTGGTGGGCAATGAAACACTCCAACAAACTGGAGGGAAAGGCTCCAGACATCCCCATCATCAATGATGGGGGAGCCCAGCTCATGAGCGCAAAAGACATGGCTGAAGCATTTACAACTATCTTCAGCCAGGAGTGCCGAGGACAGGTACACCAATTGTTAGATACAGAGTAAAGCTCCCTCAATCTACACTGTCCCCATCAAACACTCCCAGGACAGGTACAGCACGGGGTTAGATACAGAGTAAAGCTCCCTCAATCTACACTGTCCCCATCAAACACTCCCAGGACAGGTACAGCACGGGGTTAGATACAGAGTAAAACTCCCTCTACACTATCCCCATCAAACACTCCCAGGACAGGTACAGCACGGGGTTAGATACAGAGTAAAGCTCCCTCTACACTGTCCCCATCAAACACTCCCAGGACAGGTACAGCACGGGTTAGATAGAGAGTAAAGCTCCCTCTACACTGTCCCCACCAAACACTCCCAGTTACAGCACAGGTTGAATGTTGTATAGCAATGGTGTGTCTCAAACCTCAGCCATGGGGGTGTGTTCCATACTGCTTTATATACTTCTAGTATTTATACTGAGCCTGCCGGCCTTTCTTGTACACTGGGTGGACTCTGTTTAAAGTCGTGATGACTTACTGGCGTCTAGTGCAGGACGTGTATTTGAGAAAGGATTGCCGAGGATCCTGAGAGCATTAAGGGATTATTGTGCCCCCGCAGTAACTGGCAGCTGTGGTGAAAGCAGTGCGCAGGAACCTGCGAGAGAGCAACAGCAGGCATGGAGTGCTTCATACCCCAGTGCTGATTCAACCAGGTTCACCGAACTCAGGGCTTCTCAATGGTAAGCAGACGCTAACTTTTGGTGGTATGTGCAAACTGATAAGTGGAGAGTGCGGGCAGGGAGGATCACAATAATCTGCGTCTGGCTAAGCATCGGTTTGTCTCAATATCAGTGTCGCTGTAGTTTTCCCACTTTGCGCACAATTTAAGTGGTAGCAGTTTAACAGGAGAGCGTCAACAGATCTGGAAGCTGGATGGGAAACTCTATCAACAAGTGGCTCTTTCTCTGTTCTCTCATGGCTGAACTGATCTCAGTTAGCCCAGGCTGGGACTCCTGCTTCTTTGGAAATGTAGGGATCATGGGCTTCAAAGCGGGCGTTAGAGAGAGGCTTGGAGTCGGACTGACACTGAGTCGTTCTGATTCGATTTCACTCTCATGGCAAATGACGAAAGACCCAGCCACTATCAGCTGTGTTGCTACAGTCGACAATTATCGCTGCCTCATAGCCCATCCGTCTAAAGCCCGACTTGTTTCGGGTGTATAACTCATTTTCCTTCTCATTTTCTGGTATGGAATGACTTCCGTCAATGGAAATTCACACCTTCGGTAAAAGATAGGGAGAGGGAGAGAGAGAGAGATGGGGAGATTGAAAAGGAGAACTCTCTAAAGGAACAGAGTGCAAGCTGTGGTGGCAAAAGCAAGGGTATCTACGTAGAAAATAGGAGCAAGAGTAGGTGCTCTGCAATTCAATATGATCACGGCTGATCCTCTACCTCGACACTATAGCTTTTACGCTCCCCATAGCCCTTGACACGCTTAGAGCCCAAAAATCTATTTATTTCCTTCTTAAATATATTCAGCAACTTGTCCTCTGTGCTAGAGAATTCCACAGGCCCACCACCCTTTGAGCTTTTTATTCATTCGTCCGCAGGATGTGGGCCTCGCTGGCTGGGTCAGCATTTATTGCCCATCCTTAATTGCCCTTGTTCAGAGGGTACTCTTAAAGAGTCAACCACATTTGCTGTGGGGTCTGGAGTCATGTGTAGGCCAGACCGGGTAAGGACAGCAGATTTCCCCTCCCTAAGGAGGCATGAGTGAACCAGATGGGGTCTTTACAACGATCGGCAATGGTTTCGTGGTTGTAATCATGCTTTTAGTTCCGGGTTTTTGTTGAATTTAAACCCGGGTCCCCAGAGCATTACCCTGAGTCTCTGGAATACTGGTTCAGTGATAATACCACCAATCCACCACCTCCCCAAACTGAAGAAGTGCCTCCTCATCTCAGTCCAAAATGGTCTAACCTGTATCCTGAGATTGTGAACTCCCCCGCCCCACCCTGTATCTACATGCAAGGTGGAAACACACCGCAGTACAATCATGCAAAATGTCTCAAATTTCCTCTGTCACTCTACCACATACTCCTACTCTCTGTCGTAATGCTCCATCCCATCTAGCCCAGCACTTTTATCTCCAGGTTTTTAAACTGAATTCAATTTTTCAGAAAGCCATAACAAGATTTGAACTTGTGTACTGGTTCGGTAACATAATAACCTACACTAACATAACGTCTAGATGGGAAGGTCTTGCTCCCGGCCTCAAGTCCTTTGTTCATCTCGCACTGTTTGCTGAGGCTCTCAGGAAATCACCGAACGACCTTAAAGCTCGTCGGGATTAGTTCATCGATTAGGGCCCTGTGAGGTTGAGTTGATTAACTGATGTGAAGCTGAGGCTGTGTCAGGATTAATTACTCAAAGGATTAGAACAGATCCACTGGCCAGCAGAGCCTGTACATGGTTGCTATGGCAGCTGGATTTCACCAACCTGATTGGCCGGTGTTGGTCATAAGGGATTGCCCCCTCTGGTGTCACCGAATCGACTACCAAAGGGTCAACCCTCCCTCAAGAATGTGCACTGGGCCGACCCATCCCTCCCCTCATAGTACATTCATGGAGCCCAATCCTAACTCACCCTGTGATTGTTGACTGCTCCGTGGATCTCTGGGCCTCCCTTGAGAACCTGACTGGCTTTGGGATGAAGGGCCTTGTTGGTGTGGTATGAGGAATATATGCCCCAGGTTATATCCCCAGGATTGCATTCCACGAGGGAAAATGTCCTCTCTGCATCCACCCTGTCAAGTCCCTTCAGGATCTTATATGTTTCAATAAGGTCACCTCTCATTCTTCTAAACTCTAATGAGCATGGGCCCAAATTACTTGACCTTCCCTCATGAAACGACCCCTTCAATTCCAGGAATCAGCCGAGCGAACCTTTTCTGAACTGCTTCCAATGTAAGTATATCCCTCCTTAAGTAAGAAGAGCAAAACTGTGCACAGTGCTCCAGGTGCGGTCTCACCAATGCTCTGTAGGTTTGTAGCAAGACTTCCCTACTTTAATACACCATCCTTCTTGCAATAAAGGACAATCTGTTTGCCTTCCAGGTTACTTGCTGTACCTTTGAGCTGTGCTTTACACAGTGAGTTGTTGGAGTTTGGAATGGTTTACCTCAGGGAGAGGTTGGGACAGAGACTTGTTTCTTTTAAGGGAATATTGACAAAAAATTGAAGTGAGAGGACACAGGATTAATTTTGGATTTTTCTCGGAAGCTAGCATTGACATGACGGGCTGAATGATCTCGTTAGATTAGGTGCTGTGAGTTTGGGTCTATAGTTTAGCTGAAATAGCCCCATTGTGAAACTACAATTGGTCTCAGTCTCTCGAACAAAGTGGAGGGGGTTGGGAATGTTCAGTGAGGGATTCTGCCTCTTATGCACTCAAACTGGAAAGCTGAGACATGAGAATGAGGAGAGATGAGTGGAAAATTGGCAATCGACACTAAAAGATTAAAAATGGGGAAGAGCTGAAAGTGAATTAGTTAAACTGTGGTGTGAGGGTATGGTTAAAATGTAGCCAAATCCAGATTTCCAGAATCAGTTTTGTTTCTTGATTCTAGAGGTGATGCATCGACAATGCCAATGGTTGGTGCTGCTCCTCGCTGCTTGTTTGAACAAGGCGACTGAACATCTGGCTGGTAGGATGCGCATTGCTGACCTTCCAGGACCTTCCCCACATATCCTAGAAGTTGCATAGACAGAAATCAACAATCCTCTATGATCTGGAAGTGGCTGAAGTCACTTGATCTTGTTGTTTTCTTTGCAGCCGCTGGTTCTCCTTCCGATCTCTGCAACATTAGAGTGAGGAATAGTCCCAGAGTGAGGAATAGTCCCAGAGTGAGAAACAGTTCCAGAGTGATGAGCAGTTCCAGAGTGAGGAACCATGCCAGAATGAGAAACAGTTCCAAGCGAGAAACAGTTCCAGAGTGAGAAACAGTTCCAGAGTGAGAAACAGTTCCAGAGTGATGAGCAGTTCCGGAGTGAGGAACCATGCCAGAATGACAAACAGTTCCAAGCAAGAAACAGTTCCAGAGTGAGAAACAGTTCCAGAGTGAGGAACAGTTCCAGAGTGAGGAATAGTTCCAGAGGAACAGCTCCAGAGTGATGAGCAGTTCCAGAGTGAGGAATCATGCCAGAATGAGAAACAGTTCCAAGCGAGAAACAGTTCCAGAGTGAGAAACCGTTCCAGTGTGAGGAAAAATTCCAGAGTGAGGAACAGCTCCAGAGTGAGGAGCAGCTCCAGAGTGAGGAACAGTTCCAGAGTGATGAGCAGTTCCAGAGTGAGGGACAGTTCTAGAGTGATGAGCAGTTCCAGAGTGAAGAACAGTTCCAGAGTGAGGAACAGTTCCAGAGTGAGAAACAGTTCCAGAGTGAGGAACAGTTCCAGAGTGATGAGCAGTTCAAGAGTGAGGAACCATGCCAGAATGAGAAACAGTTCCAAGTGAGAAACAGTTCCAAAGTGAGGAAAAGTTCCAGAGTGAGGAACAGCTCCAGAGTGAGGAACAGTTCCAGAGTGAGGAACAGCTCCAGAGTGAGGAACAGCTCCAGAGTGAGGAACAATTCCAGAATGAGGAACAGCTCCAGAGTGAGGAACAATTCCAGAATGAGTGGTGATCCCATTGAAACATATAACATTCTTAGTGGGTTTGACAGGGTAGGCGCTGAGAAGCTGCTCCCTCCGGCTGGAGAGTCTAGAACAAGGGGTCATGGTCTCAGGACAAGGGATCAGCCATTTTGGACTGAGATGAAGAGATATTTCTCTGGGTATTGGGAATTTTGTATTCCAGAATGCTGTGGATACACACTCGTGGAGCATATTCAAGACAGGAATCGATAGGTTTTTGGATACTAAAGAATCAAGGAATTTGGAGATAGTGCGGGACTGATGTAGAGGATCAGTCATGATCTTACTGAATGGTGGAGCAGGCTCAAAGGGCTTTCTCCTGCTCTACCGCAGCCTCTGGATTAGACATTACCACTATGTGACCAGCTTCCCCAGTGTAACAAACAGTGAGGGGGATAGTGACAGGCTTCAAGAGGACCCATTTATTCTGATTTATTCTGATCTTGTGCTCTCACAGTGTTGATAAGAAGCTCCCTAATGTGGCAGGAACCAATTGCAGCCAGTCCTTCATCACTTTCAGGGGGTGGGGGTCAGTCAGTCTCCCGCCGGAGTTACAGTGGGAGGCCCTCTGTATAAAGGGTCATTCTCATTCACTGGCAGCCGCAAAGGACAAGAGAAACATCGAATCAAAGCGATAAAGCATAATAGTTAAAACAATGGCAAATTGGGTCATCCAATGTCCCGTGCAGTGAACCTCAACCTGTTTCCTTTCAGATCCTTCTCCACTCCTGAAAACAGAAGCTGCGAAACGAATCCTATCTCTGTACAGTAACAGTAGCGTAATGGATGCCTTGCACGGATTGCTAAACACACAATGGCTGCAGTCACTGCTGAAGGTAAAAAGCACATTGAGAAACCATAGCGTTGGAAAAACTCTTTTGGGATTCCCCACTTACACTGTGGCCCTACTCCCCCAGTAGCCAATGGAGATGGGTGACGTAGTGGTAATGTCACTGGGCTACTTATCTAGAGGCCCAGACTAATGCTTTGGGGACGTGGATTCAAATCCCACCATGGCACCTGGTAGAATTTAAATTCAATGAATAAAATCTGGTGTTGAAAGCTAGTAATGGTGACGATGATTCTATCATCAATTGTCATTAAAAAAAAACCCACCTGGGTCACTGATGTCCTTTAGGGAAGGAAATCTGCTGTCCCTACCTGGTCTGGCCTACATGTGACTCCAGACCCGCAGCCATGTGGCCGACTCTTAATTGCCCTCTGAAATGGCCTAGCCAGTCCAGGAGGCAATTAGGGATGGGCAACAAATGCTGGCCTTGCCAGTGATGCCCACAGTAAAGAATAAATTTGTTTTTAAAAAGTGAGCAGCCCCATTGCAGAGTTAATGATAATCTTTTAAATCAACTCTTGATAATCTTTTAAAGCAGAGTTAATGATGCTGCCCTTACCTGATCCAATGGACAATTTAATCACGCAACCATAAAACATGCTGTTGTTTTGAATCTTTACTTTTGTTCCCACTCTCATTTTGGATATTAGCAAATTTAGTTACCGAGAGAGGAAAAAAAAAGGCCGGGGAAGCAATATCTCAGAAAGTATATTTTTAAGCAACATCTGGGACCCCAAACTGGGCAATCTCAGTAATCTTCCTTGACTTTTCACAACAAAATTGGCTAAGAGGTAGAACACAGCGAGAGTGACGAATGGCTGTTTTTCAGTCTTGACGGAGGTAGATAGAGGAGTTCCCCAAGGTTCGATGCAATGACCATTGCTCTACTTGAGATACATAAATGATGTGGTATAAGGTACAGTTTCAATATTTGTGGAATGTGGGTGTCGTTGGCAAGGTCAACATTTGTTGCCCATCCCTAATTGCCCTAGAACTGAGTGGCTTGCTTAAGGGTCAACCACATTGCCGTGGGTCTACAGTCAAAATGTAGGCCAGACCGGGTAAGGAAGGGCATGAGTGAACCAGGTGGGTTTTTACAACACTTGTCAATATTTTCATGGTCGCTATCATATTCCAGATGTTATTAATTAAAATTAAACTCCACCAGCTGCCGTGGTGGGATTTGAACCCATACCCCCAAAGAGCCTCAAACTTCTAGATTGTTAGTCCAGTGGCATTACCATTGCACCACCATCAACCCCAGTGCAACAAGCAGTGAGAATGAGAGTAATAGACTTCAAGAGGACCCAGGCCGGCTGGTGGAGCAGACACATGGCAGATGCAGCCAATGCAGAAAAGTGAGAGGTGATTATATTTGGGTAGGCAGATCAGGGAGAGACAACAGAGCACCCGCTAAATGGTACAATTTTACAAGAGTTACATGAAAGACAATCGTGGGGCTCCTTGTGCACAATTCTTTGAAACCCCTTGGATATTTACTGGTTTCTGCTTGTTTTACCAGGTCTATGAGAGTCTGCATCAGTACCTGAGGAGAAGGCCACCACCAGTCGTGCTCCAGTCATCTGTACTTTGCCGAGAGGTGAGGAGAAGCTTTCTTACTTTGTGAAAAGGCCTGGATTCAAAGGTCTTCATCCCATCGAACACATCCTGTCCAACAAAGGATAGGCCATGATTTTCCCACAATGGAGCCACTACCAGATATTACTGAATAATATTTTCAGGAGAGAACATTTGGGGCAGTCATACATAGCTGGCCACATGTGGCATGTGTGCAGATCTGTGTGTGAGTGTGTGTATGTGTGTGTGTGTTTTCAGGTCAGTTTGTATGGATAAGTCAGTGTGTGTGTGCATTGTGTGTTTAACACACAGGTGTGTGTGTGTGTATGTGTGGTTACGCACATTTGTGTGCGTGTGTGTGTATGCAGATGTGTATGCGTAGATAGGTGTGTGTGTGGTGTGTGTGTGTACATACCAGTCTGCATGCATGCATGATATATATATGTATATACATATATACACACATGGGTCTGGGTTTGTGTATGTGTGTGTATGTGTGTGTTTGTGTGTGTGTGTGTGTGTGTGCGTGTGTATGTTGTGTGTACTAGCTTGCATGCATGCATGATATATATGTGTATATACATATATACACACATGGGTCTGGGTTTGTGTGTGTGTGTGCGTTGTGTGTACTAGTTTGCATGCATGCATGATATATATATGTATATACGGGTCTGAGTGTATGTGTGTGTGTGTGTGTGTGTGTGTGTATGGATGTGTGGGTGTGTGTGTGTGTCATTGTCTGTGTGTGGTTGTCCAGGTCTGTGTATGTTTGAACAGGTTTGCGTGCCCAGCTCTGTGTGTGTATCTATTTGGGTCTCTACATGTATCAGTGAGTGTCAACGTTCACCTTTACAGGTGACAGAGTTGCTTCGAGGAACTTCTCGTTCTATGGACTTCCGAGAACTACACTGGCTCCTTGGAAAACCTGATTTCCAGGTAGGAATTTTTTGGTATTAATTTGTTGTTTCTGAATTATTTATTATTCAAACAGTTTGGATCAACTGTAATGTTTACTGTCTTTCATGTTGCATAAGTTATTAATTATTCATACTTACAAAAATTCACTTTCACACTCAAGTGCACTCTCAAACAAGCTCCCATTCTTAGAATTACAACAGGCCCTTGGGTCCAACCAGTCTCTGCTGATGTTGTATTTTTGACCGTACTTCTTAGTGTCTATCTCATTCTGATGGCCTCTAGTTTAATTCTTGCCCGCAAGAGGAAACACTCTCTCTGAGCTGGATGTTCGTCAAGGAGATAGGCATCAGGAGCCTGGAATTTTTCTGACCCTGCGATCCTGCCTGCGCCTGGCTTATTTTCGATGACCGGGAGGTGGACACGGACTGGAGTTGGGCATGCTGCCTCTGGGGGCAGCATCAAGGCAGATTCGAAGGCCTGATGTCATTTACTGGGACGTCAGCCCAGTTGTAATCGTAGAACCATAGAAAAGTTACGGCACAGAAAGAGGCCATTCAGCCCATCATCTCTGCGCCATTTTAATCCCACCTTCCTGCACCTGGTCCGCAGCCTTGCAGGTTACAGTGCTTTAGGTGCAGATCCAGCCCTCACCCTCACCCACCTCCCATGTCCCCTCCATGACCCCATGCCCCCTCCCTGTCCTCACCCCCCTTCCATACTCCTTCCATTAACCCATGACCGCCATGTTTCCTCCATGCCCACTCTTCCAGTATGCTCAATGCACAGAACCAACGAGCATTGGCAAGTTTGGCAAGTCTCTGAAATACTCTTGAAACTGAACAACACAATCAAACACATTTTGAAAATGTCCTTTGTAAAAAAACTGCTCATTTTACAACCTCTTAAAAGTGCTAACCACGTACAGCCATTCATGGTATCAGTGGCAAAACACTTTAATCCACTTCACACCTCTTAATCATGTGCAAATAAACACACAGACAAAGAAAGGTCAGGTTGTTACAAGGTTAATAAAGATATCAATTAAACAAAGCTAGCACTCCTCCCCTGCAAGCTGTGTCAACGTTGCCTACAGAGGTGAGCCCATTAGCCATTCTCGCAGATTAACTATCTGGCAAATTTATCAACAGAAGCTGTTTTTTCCAGATGGCCTCATTATGAATGCTTGGCTGATCTTTTTTTTCCAATGTCTGTGTGTTTATTTGAAGAGGATTAAGAAGTGTGAAGTGGATTGTAGGTTTCCTCAATGGGACTTTTACCGCCTATGATTGATTGTCAGGTTTGTGAGAAGGTAAGGGGGGACGTGCTTTTCAAAGGGAATGTTGAATGGATGCCTTTTTTTTCAAAATTCATGACTAAACCATTGCCATTCATCCTCATGAGGGACCCTGTTGAAAAAAAGATTCATAGCTATCAGGAGCAGGTCGACATATACAAGGGCACTTAACGTACACACAAGCTGCCGTGAACCACGTCTACCAACAAAACAAGCCAAGCTGCATCAAAATTGTGATGGGGGTGGGGAGGGGGAGGTGCTGTTTGAAATGCCCACCCATGCAATGGAGTGGGCAAAGGAGGGAGTGCGACGTGTGGGCTCGCTACCTGCTTCCTTATCCCACTCCGGCAAAAGTAGCCAGAAACAGGTCAGGGGTCAGGGGTCCTGGAATCGGATCCTGCCCACCATTTTTAAAGGCCTCCCTGGCTCAGTCTGACTCCATGAAAACCTTGGCCTCTGCACCCATTCTATCAAAGCCTTCCATAAGTTTAATGGTCTTCACCAGGTTGCCTGTCAGCCTTCTCCTTTCAAGAGAAAAGAGCCTCAACTATTCATTCATCCCCGATAGGTGTAAACTCGTAGCTCTGGTATCACAGGGAGATGGTGGTGTAGCAGTAATTTCACTAGTCTAGTAATCGAGGGGCCCAGGTTAATACTCTGGGGACGCAAAGGTTCAAATTCCCATCTTGGCAGCTCAAGCAATTTAAACTCACTTAATTAAATTAAATCTGGATTGCTGTAAAAACCTATCTGGTTCTCGAATACCCTTTAGGGAAGGAAACCTGCCACCCTTACCTGGTCCGGCCAGGTAAATTTGACTCCAGTCCCACACCGACCTGGGTGGACATTGAACCCGACTCTGAAGTGGTCCATTCTCTTTGCCCGCGCACTCCATTTCTGATTCCCCAAGCTGCCAAGAGGATGGGTTTATCCTGGATTGTCATCAGCCAGGAATGAGGGATGAGGCAGCAGAGGGGGATAGACGCCACAGCCCAAACTTATATGTTCTTTTGGTTGTTAAGGGTCTCTGTCAATGGAATCTCAGCAGTTGCACAGAGCTGACTTTGAACCAAAAGGTGATAGGTCAGTGCCTAAGCCTCGTTGGCAAGGGACCTTGTTGAAATAAAGATTATCACACAATACAGTCAAGGATACATGTGTACACGTACAAGAGCATTACACTAACAGGCACGCAAGGACATTATATAACAGCTGCAAGGACTCATGTTGATGTAAACAAGGACATGTGTACATGCACATGAGCACCAGGCTGTGAATGTGTACAGAAACATAAATGAACGAATATGGACATGTATTCAGAATCATGTATAATCACACTAATCTAGATGTATAATCAGACAAAAACATGTATCTACGCACATTCCATATACTGGTACATGTATAAATGCACAGAATACATGTGTTGTTTACACAAGAGGGTGTGCACACGCACGAGGCCATGTCTGAAGGTGCGTGTGCTCTCACACAGCTCACGTACCACCTGAAGCGGTTAAGTGGATTCAACACCAAATCATCGCCGCCTCCATTTCCCTGCAAGAGTTTAACAGCTGATGGTTTGATTGGTTAACAGGCCCTGCTCTCTGCCCATGACACTGTGGCTCAGAAAGACTTCAATCCCCTCTTGCCTCCACTGCCAGATAACATCCCTGAAGATGAGGAAGCCTTGAGGATAGTGTGCCTGGTGAAAAACAAGCACCCTTTGGTAAGGCCAGGTGATGTAAGGGAGATACAGGACTGTACCTAAGTTCATTTACTGTTCTGTATCCACAAGGTGTTAAAAAAAAATACTTAAATTCAATACCTTAACTTCTCTTATCCTCTCACTCAGTGCTTCTCTCTCTCTCAGTCGCTGCATTAATTACGTGTGTGTGATGGTTACATGTATGTGTTAGTCATGTGTGTGGGTTAGTCACATTATATGTGTATTTCACATGTGTGGGCTAGTCATGTGTGGGTTAGTCACATGTGTGGGTTAGTCACGTGTGGGTTAGTCATGTGTGTGGGTTAGTCACGTGTGGGTTAGTCACATGTGTGGGCTAGTCACATGTGTGGGCTAGTCACGTGTGGGTTAGTCACATGTGTGGGTTAGTCACATGTGTGGGCTAGTCACATGTGTGGGCTAGTCACGTGTGGGTTAGTCACATGTGGGTTAGTCACATGTATGGGCTAGTCACGTGTGGGTTAGTCACATGTGTGGGCTAGTCACATGTGTGGGCTAGTCACGTGTGGGTTAGTCACATGTGGGTTAGTCACATGTATGGGCTAGTCACGTGTGGGTTAGTCACATGTGGGTTAGTCACATGTATGGGCTAGTCACGTGTGGGTTAGTCACATGTGGGTTAGTCACATGTATGGGCTAGTCACGTGTGGGTTAGTCACATGTGTGGGCTAGTCACATGTGTGGGCTAGTCACACGTGCGGGTTAGTTAGATGTGTGGGTTGGTTTCAATTTTGGGCTAGTCACATGATCGTATTAGTCACATGTATGTGTTAAGTCAGATGTGTGGGTTTGTCACATGTTTGGATTGGTGACGTGATTGGATTGGTTAACCTTAGGGCAGCCAGCTGTCCAGGACACAGGTTCAGAGACAGAGTTACGAACAATCTGATCTATCCGGGCCCAGGTTGTTCCCCACTTCAGAGAGAGCAAGAGGGAGAGTAGGCCTGAGCCTCAGGCATTCGCCTGCCTATCATCTCACTGGGGCCAAAGGGAATTGGCAAGATCTTCGGCAAAGCACGGTGCTAACTGGCTCCGGTGAGACTGGGAGAGATCCGGGACAGGCCCCAAAACTCTGACCTCCCTTGTTTCCCTGAACACAGGGCGCCACTATTAAACGCCATGAAGTGACCGGATCCATCGTGATAGCTCGAGTGATCCGAGGTGGCCTCGCCGATCGCAGCGGTGAGTAAACGCTGAGGACTCGTGCGTGGTAGCGGAGTGGGGGGAGGTTGGGGGGGGTTGGTGTGTGGGGTAACTGTTCGGGAGTGCACGGGCAGTGCAGAGGCTTGACAACCGCCCGCGTCCTTCAGTGAGTGAAGGCCCTCGCCAAGCTCAGAATATCGTCCCTCACGGGAATAAATAAGATCCTGAGGGGATCCGACAGGGCAAATGCTGAGAGGGTGATTCCCCTTGCACGGGGGTCTAGAATTAGGGGACGGGTCCCCCATTTACGACGGAGATGAGGAGAAGCTTTCTTCTCTCAGAGGGTCGTTAGTCTGTGGAATTCTCTTCCCCAGAAGAGCAGTGGAGGCTTGAATTCATTCAAGGCTGAGTCAGAGGGATTTTTGACCGAGAAGGGAATCAAGGGGTAATGGGGGCAGACAGGGAAGCCCAGTTTAAGGCCACAATCAGAGCAGCCGCGATCTTCTCAAATAGCAGAGCAGGCTCGAGGGGCTGAATGGCCTACCCCGGCTCCTGATTCTTGACGTCTCTATCGGTCTTTGTGGGTTTAACTGAAGCCGACATTGAGCGAGTGCTGGGGATTCCCACCCCAGCAACGCAGGAGCCAGAATATTAACTCGGAACGGGGTTCGGATGGGCAGAGGGTGTTGAATGTCAAATGCTCCCCGCTTCAGCGCATGCTGCCTATCAGCTACACCTCCACCCACCCCCCCCCCCGCCGCCGCCCCCCGATACAAGGATGGGTTGGGAGTGGTGGAACCAGCAGCTGCCCCATCGGGGGGGTGGGGGGGTCGAGAGGCGGTCAGTAAGAAGGTATGTCGTGGGGAGTGGGTATGCGTTGAACTCACAGGAGGGAACAGGGAGTGGCGACGGAGAGACTGGGGAGGGGGAGGCCTCATCTTCCTTTGAGGCCTGGAGGAGCACTACTGACACCTCCTGTTCCCACATTAATGCTTCATCAAACCATCAGAAGGTCAGAAATGGGGGTGTTCGCTGAGGATTGCAGTGCCCAGCACCATTTGTAACCCCTCAGGTAATGATGCAGCCTGTGTCCATAAGCAGCAAGACCTGGATAATATCCAGGCTTGGGCTGAGAAGTGACAAGTAACATCCACGCCGCACAATTGCCAGGCAATGGGCATCTCCAACAAGAGAGAATCTAACCATCGCCCCTTGACATTCAATGCCATTACCATCCCCCACTATCAACATCCTTAGGGTTACTATTGACCAGAGTGAGGAGAGAGTGGCTGCCCTTGACATCATGGCAACATTCGACCAAGTGTGCCATCAAGGAGCCCTGGCTCCTTGGGAATCAGGGGGAAAATTCTCCACTGGTTGGAGTCTTACCTAGAACAAAGGAAGATAGTGCGGGCTGTGGGGTGAGGTGTGAGCTGTGGTGTGAGGTGTGAGCTGTGGTGTGAGATGTGAGCTGTGGTGTGAGATGTGAGCTGTGGTGTGAGGTGTGAGCTGTGGTGTGAGATGTGGTGTGTGGTGTGAGGTGTGAGCTGTGGTGTGAGGTGTGAGCTGTGGTGTGAGGTGTGAGGTGTGAGCTGTGGTGTGAGGTGTGAGCTGTGGTGTGAGGTGTGAGCTGTGGTGTGAGGTGAGGTGTGAGGTGTGAGCTGTGGTGTGAGGTGTGAGCTGTGGTGTGAGGTGAGGTGTGAGGTGTGAGCTGTGGTGTGAGGTGTGAGGTGTGAGCTGTGGTGTGAGGTGTGAGCTGTGGTGTGAGGTGTGAGCTGTGGTGTGAGGTGAGGTGTGAGGTGTGAGCTGTGGTGTGAGGTGTGAGCTGTGGTGTGAGGTGAGGTGTGAGGTGTGAGCTGTGGTGTGAGGTGTGAGCTGTGGTGTGAGGTGTGAGCTGTGGTGCGAGGTGAGGTGTGAGGTGTGAGCTGTGGTGTGAGGTGTGAGCTGTGGTGTGAGGTGAGGTGTGAGGTGTGAGCTGTGGTGTGAGGTGTGAGGTGTGAGGTGTGATCTGTGGTGTGAGGTGTGAGCTGTGGTGTGAGGTGTGAGCTGTGGTGTGAGGTGAGGTGTGAGGTGTGAGGTGTGGTGTGAGGTGTGAGCTGTGGTGTGAGGTGTGGGCTGTGGGGTGAGGTGTGAGCTGTGGTGTGAGGTGAGGTGTGAGGTGTGAGCTGTGGTGTGAGCTGTGGTGTGGGCTGTGGTGTGAGGTGTGGGCTGTGGTGTGAGGTGTGAGCTGTGGTGTGAGGTGTAGTGTGAGGTGTGAGCTGTGGTGTGAGGTGTGAGGTGTGGTGTGAGGTGTGAGCTGTGGTGTGAGGTGTGAGGTGTGAGGTGTGATCTGTGGTGTGAGGTGTGAGCTGTGGTGTGAGGTGTGAGCTGTGGTGTGAGGTGAGGTGTGAGGTGTGAGCTGTGGTGTGAGGTGTGAGCTGTGGGGTGAGGTGTGAGCTGTGGGGTGAGGTGTGAGCTGTGGTGTGAGGTGAGGTGTGAGGTGTGAGCTGTGGTGTGAGCTGTGGTGTGGGCTGTGGTGTGAGGTGTGGGCTGTGGTGTGAGGTGTGAGCTGTGGTGTGAGGTGTGGTGTGAGGTGTGAGCTGTGGTGTGAGGTGTGAGCTGTGGTGTGAGGTGTGAGGTGTGGTGTGAAGTGTGAGGTGTGGTGTGAGGTGTGAGGTGTGGGCTGTGGTGTGAGGTGTGGGCTGTGGTGTGAGGTGTGAGCTGTGGTGTGAGGTGTGAGCTGTGGTGTGAGGTGTGAGCTGTGGTGTGAGGTGCGGGTTGTGGTGTGAAGTGCAAGCTCTGGTGTGGGTTGTGATGTTGGCTGTAGTCCCTTGGTACAGTGCTAATAAACTCAGTCCACCGCCACACACTGATAGCCTTTCCCGGTCTGTTTTTAGGGTTGCTGTTTGCTGGGGATCAGCTGGTCGAAGTTAACGGGATACCTGTCGCTGGGCTGAAGCCTGAACAGATCATCCAGCTCCTGGTAACATCTTCATGCCAGTGAAACAGCCACTTCCTCTCCATGTTCATGGCTTTCCTTACTGCTCTCAGTATTACACCCTCTCCAAAAACCACTGCCTGGCCTTCTGCAGCACTGACTGCCCATCAGTAATTCACCCAGACCTTCAGCATCCACATCTAGCACTAGTCCGTGAGGCTGTATTTCTGACCATAATGACCCCATCGACCCTCCCCTCAGCCAGGAGTCACTGGAGGGTGACCCTGAGGCCAGTTGGCTCACCTGAGCCCCGCCCTGGCGGAGCAGATAGCTCATCACAGCACACTACTCCATACAACCTGGTCTCTGTGACTCAATAACCCACTGCCCTGAAAATTTACCTAACTGGGCTTAATTTTAACTCCCTGCACCCACTAGGCAGAACTAGGGCCAGGGACAGGCCGTTAAAAGGGAGCAGGGAGCTTATGCTCTGTTCCCAACCCGATCTGGGTCAACTGCACCAATGCCCAAGCCGACAAAGACCTCTCCCATCATGTAGAGCAGGTTCCCATGATGTCATCAGGGCCCAATCTATGAATTCAACCGGATGGATTAGTTAGGGAACGTTGGTAGTTTCCCTGCCAAGCCAAATTAGTCAGGAACAGCATCGAGGGGAGGCCCAACAAGGGGAGGTTTCTGTGTGGGTCAGGAGCAGCATGAGTTGGGGGGTCCTCAACCCAAGTGTCTGCCAATAGCCATAGAGTCATAATGACACAGAAGGATGCTATTTGGCCTACTAATTTCATGCTAACTCTCGGTAGACCAATCTAATTAGTCCCATTCCCCCGCTCTATCCCTGTAGCCCCGCAAGTTTATTTCCCTCAAGTTCCCCATCCAGTTTCCTTTTGAAATCACTCATTGTCTCCGCTTCCACCTCGGGGGCAGTGAGTTCCAGATCATTACCATTCACTGTGTAAAAATGCTCTTCCCCAAGTACCCCCCCAACCCCGCATCTCTTGTCCAAGACGTTAAACCTGTGTTCCCCCCCCCCTAGTCCTAGTACCATCAGCCAATGGGAACAGCTTCCCTTGTCTACCTAAACCTCTTATAATCACCTCTATAAAATCTCCCCTCAGCATCCCTTGCTCCAACGAGGACAACCCCAGCTTCTCCCAACCTAATCCGGTAACTAAAATCCCTCATTCCTGGAACCGTTCTGCTAATTCTCAAGGACCCTCACATCTTTCCTAAAATGTGGTGACCAGAGTTGGACACAATACTCCAGTCAGAATCTAAACAGAGGTCTGTGCAGGTCCAGCATAACTTCCCTGCTTTTATACTCAATGCCTCCATTTATGAAGCCCAAGATCCCATAAGCTTTGCTTACAGCTCTCTCAATATGTGCTGCCACCCTCAAAGATCTATGCACATGAAACCCCTGGTTCCTCTTTCCATGCAAACTCTTTAGGCCTTTGTTATTGAGTCTATATTGTCTCTCCCTATTCCTTCTGCCAAAATGCATCACTTCACACGTCCCTGTATTAAAATACCCCTGGCACTTGTCTGCCTATTCTGCTAGCCTATTTATATTCTTGGCTTCAGGTGGAACTATACCCCAGTGAGAGTCAGCACCTTCAGGAGAGGAGGGGACTTGTACCCCAGTGAGAGTCAGCACCTTCAGGAGAGGAGGGGACCCCATACCCCAGTGAGAGTCAGCACCTTCAGGGGAGGAGGGGACTTGTATCCCAATGAGAGTCAGACCTTCAGGAGAGGAGGGGACCTGTACCCCAGTGAGAGTCAGCACCTTCAGGAGAGGAGGGGGACCTGTACCCCAGTGAGAGTCAGCACCTTCAGGAGAGGAGGGGGACCTGTACCTCAGTGAGAGTCAGCACCTTCAGAAGAGGAGGGAGTCCTGTACCCCAGTGAGAGTCAGCACCTTCAGGAGAGGAGGGGGACCTGTACCCCAGTGAGTGTCAGCACCTTCAGGAGAGGAGGGGGACCTGTACCCCAGTGAGAGTCAGCACCTTCAGGAGAGGAGGGGGACCCTTTACCCCAGTGAGTGTCAGCACCTTCAGGAGAGGAGGGGGACCTGTACCCCAGTGAGAGTCAGCACCTTCAGGAGAGGAGGGAGTCCTGTACCCCAGTGAGAGTCAGCACCTTCAGGAGAGGAGGGGGACCTGTACCCCAGTGAGAGTCAGCACCTTCAGGAGAGGAGGGGGACCTGTACCCCAGTGAGAGTCAGCACCTTCAGGAGAGGAGGGGGACCCCATACCCCAGTGAGAGTCATCACCTTCAGGAGAGGAGGGGGGCCCCTACAACAGTGAGAGTCAGAATCTTTGGGGTGACAGAGGGTGTAAGAGGATCCTGGTTTTGTTTTGAGGCAGTGTCCTATCGACTGCACAGAATGGCACTGCAGACACAGAGCCTGGACTGGTGTTAAATCGAGCGGGCCCTCTTCAGATACCAATTCCTGATCTTAATCTCTTGAGTAGATGATCAAGGCACCGGGAGGAAGAAAGTAGGTTCCTTTTTAAAAATATATACAGATATCATTGGGACTCGCTCTGCAAATTAAGATGAAGACTGGAGACCAGTGATAGTTTCAGACCTCCCCATCTGGCTTAACCTGCCTGGAGTCAGATTGTGAGTAATAACGTTATAACCAAGCTACAGTAATACAGTGGGACCTGGACAGAAAGAAAGGCTTGTATTTATATAGTGCCTATCACATCCACTGGACCTTCCAGAGCACATTGCAAACTATTAAGTACCTCTTAAAGCATAGTCGCTGTTGCAATGTAGGAAACATAACAGGCAATTTGCGCACAGCAAGCTCCCACAAACAGCAATTTGATAATGACCAGGTAATCTATTCTGTGAGGTTGATTAGGGGGTAAATATTGACCAATTCACAGGGGTTAACTCTGTTGCGAAACAGGATCTTTTACATCCAGCTGAAAGAGCAGTTGGGGGTTTAACATTTCAGCCAAAGGACAGCACCTCCTGCAGTGCAGCAGTCCCTCAGTAGTGCACTGGAGTGTCAGCCAATACTTTTGTGCTTAGGTTCCTGGAGTGGGATTCGAACCCACAACCTTCTGACTCAGTGGCGAGAGTGCTACCCACGAACCCTCAGCTGACAGCATCGTTTAATGGGCAGACAGGAGGCAGATAAGAGATGGACAGAAGTCTCCCCCCCACCAAAACTTTACTGAGAAATCGTTTTGCTCCTATTCTATATTATTTGTGCTATGTATTCGATAAAAGTGACAACTAATCCATTGTCTATTTGAACAGGCCAAGTCCGAGGCCAGCGTCATGTTCAAGCTCATTCCAGTGTCACACCGGCCAGCAGGCTCCTCTCAAAACATGGTAAGGCCTGTATCATACTGATTGCCCCTCAGAGACGGGTTTATTTTATACAGAAACTTACTCAGCGTTGAGCTGGGATTTACATCATCCTTGACCCTATCTCCTGAATCTATAGCTGTCTTCTTTCTGCCTTCCCCTCTAACCCAGCACCCCACACAGTCCCTTCCCAGCTTCTTACACCACTCCAATATCTAACCCATCTCCATCCAGATCACTTTCACTGCCCAAACTCTCTGTCACTTCTTTCTGCACATATTTCTCACTCTCCTATATCGTATGCCCTCGCTACCCCTCTCTGGCACTGTCGCAAGCAGAGAGAGAAGCGTCCTCCATTGGGTATCTTACTCTTCCATCTCCACTTGCGCTAAAGTGAGTTTGAAGTGATAACTGATCATGGGGCCACTAGTAAGCCTGTTTAACAATCCTCATAGCAAACCATCGACTTGTGAGAGGAAACACCCGCCATTCTTAAACAACTTTAAGTCAAAAGGGAATGAGACTGTTATCTGAAAAGGATGAACGTGCAGGGTTACAGGGAGAAGGCAAGAGAATGGCACTAAGGGAATTGACCATTTGGAGAGCTAGTTCAGACATGAAGGGCCAAATGGCCTCCTTCTGTGCTGGAGCATTTCTGTGATCTCCCTGTCCCATCGTTATTCTCATTCTCACTCTCGTTATCGCCCAGTTTCATCACTCTCCGGTGGGATGTTGCAGAATAAACTACAGTAGCAGAGTTTCAGATGATCTGGATGTTGGTGGATAGACGCTGTGGGGAACTGGAAGTTAATGTAGATCAGCCTGGGCAGGTATGGGTGAATGGGACCTAGTGTGGGTCATTATATGAGCAGCAGCGTTTTGGATTAACTGGCGTTTACAGAGGGTAGAGAATGAGAGACCAGCCAAGAGAGCATTGGAATATGTCAGGAAGATGTAATAATTGTCATGACATTTTTGGAATTTATTGTAAAATAGAGTAATAGTGGGATGTGTCTATGTGTCTCTATGTGTTTGTGTGAGTGGGTGAGACTTAATTGAATTAGAGGCAGCTAGTCTGGGTGCTTTGATGTAAGAAGAGAAGTTAGGTTTGAAATGTTAATTAGGTAAACATGGGGAAGTTTAGAAACATAGGTGTCAAGGGAACATTTGCATTTTTAAATAAACCAGGCTAGATTGTTTCCAAAGGAGGAGTGAAGTGTGTCACCTAGCCGGGTGAAATTTAGAAACCATGTGTTTATTTTTCCCAAAGATTACTGGTAAAACCTAGTGCTATGAGAGGCTTTTATTATCAGGGAGATAAAGTCCAAAGACATAGTGAAACAATTAGTATTTGCATTCAAAGGGGAAAATATGAATAAAAGAGAGAAGACTGTTTGTAAGAAAAGGCATTTTAAGATCTTACAAGTGCGAAAAAGCCTTCAGCACACTATGCCTCAACTGATGTCTTCAAAGAACTGAAGTTAAGAAAACTCACTTGGAATTCGACTTGTTCAGGGTATCGTGTTTCTTTCCCTGGGCCTTTTAAAATCTATGGGGAGAATTTTGCCCCCGTCGGGGAAGTTGTGTCGGGGCGGTCGGTGGCGAGCGTGGACCTGATTGGCTCCCCCGATTGAGGTCCGTGCCACCATTTTATGTGAGCGGGGCAATTAAGGCCCGCCCAGCGTGATGTGCACCCGGAACCCTGAGCGCTCCCCTGTACGGGCTTGGGGCGGGTGGGGGGGGGGGTTTGTGTGGGGAGGTGGGGGGGTGCAGGGGGTTATCCCTGAGTCGGGGCCGACACTTTCTCGAGCATGCAAAATTGACACATTTAACTTTAAAAAAGCTAAATAAAGAAAAGAAAAAATTTAAGACATGTCCCTTCATGTGACGGTGTCACATCAGCTGGGACATGTCAATTAACTTTTATAAAAACTTTTATTCAATTTATAAACACTTCATGGAAACCCCATCCCTCCTGTGGATGAGGTTCCGTGAAAAATGCGAAGGCCGCCTGGGCTCTTCGCCTGCCAACCCCCCCCACCCCCCCCCCACTGCCCCTACTCGCTGAGCCGAAAATTCTGGCCTATGTGTCTTACTTTTGCCTTAATGAAAGCGTAACTGGGAGTTAGATTGATTAGGGGGGTTTAGAAGTTATCACAGTAGCAATTCGTAGAGGTAGGTAAGTATTTAAAAATCATTTTTCTTATTAATAAATGTTAATCTAGTTTTGTAAAACCTATAAGACTTGGTGGTCTTATTACTACTGAATTCAAGGCCCGTCTCAAAAAAAAACAAGTTGTGACAGTTGTTTCAAGTTTCCCTTTGGGACTGGAACAACTCAGCATTTACCATCGGCTGTGTCATAAGAAATAGTTGAGTCTGGAGGTGACAAAGGCATGAATGAGGGTTCAGTCACAGATGGGCTGAGATAGGAGTGAAAACGAGTGATATTACAGAGGTGCAAGTCTGCAGTCTTTGTGATGGGGAGGACATGGGGGTCAGAAGATGGGCTCAAGAACAAACAGGATATCAGGTAGAAACCATTAGTTAATTGGCTATAATAACGTCACCCAACCACCGGTGGCCCTGCCTACAGCTGTCACGGACCTAAGCTCTGGAATTTCTTCCCTAAATCTCTCCGCCTCTCTCACTTCCTTTAAGAAACCCCTTAAAACCCACTTGTTTGACCCAAGTTTTTGATAATCTTCCCTAATATCTCCTTAACGCCTTTTACTAAATTAGTTTATCTTCTTGTATATTCAGTACTATACTCACATTCTCTGATAATTAGCACAGCAACTTCTAGTTACTTTATTTACACTAAACATTATCTGCTTTCTCCAGTTTAAGCTGTTGACTCTCTGTAATGGGTGATGAACTCACACAAGTGCCAATTGCTGTTTAACAATTCCTATGTCGTGATCTAGAGGTTGTTCACGTAATTTATGTAGCCAGTTCCTAAATTGGCCACAGTTAAGAGCCCAGCAGGAAGAAGAGAATGACTGAGCTATGTATGTGCTCTGGTTAGATGGGAAGTACCAGAATCAGAAGAGACAAGAGGGGACTGGAAGATGGAGTTATCTCTGGAATTTACTTTGTACATTCATCAGTTGGGCCAGATGTGAAAGTTCGTGCCATGGGTGGTGACTTGGAACAACCTTTGTATCTCAGTCAATACTTTCCCCTTTGCTAAAACTTCATGATCAATACTGAACATCCCCCAATCCTGAGCCCAACCCCCAGGCACTATATTGTGATCAGCCCTACAAAGGGCATCAACTGCCCCCATCTTTCCCAGTTATACGTAAGAACTTAAGAATTAGGAGGAGGAGGCCATTTGGCCCTTTGAGCCTGTTCCACCATTCAATCGGGTCATGGCTGGTCAGATTGTGGCCTTAACTCCATTTTCCTGCCAGCCCCACCATTGACCCTTGACTTCCTTGTCAATCAAAAATCTCTCAGCCTTGAATATATGCAATGACCCGGCCTCCACTGCTCGCTGTGGAAGAGAATTCCAAAGATTAACGACCCAAGAAATTCCTCCTCATCTCCATCTTAAATGGGAGACCCCTTAGTTTGAAACTGTGCCCCCAAGTTCTAGACTCCCCTACAAGGGGAAACATCCTCTGAGTATCCGCCCTGTCAAGCCCCCTCAGGATCTTATATGTTTCAATAAGATCACCTCTCATTCTTCTAAACTCCGAGGAGTATAGGCCCAACCTGCTCAACCTTTCCTCATAAGATATCGAAGTACTGGCCCCGAGAATCTGACTGACCTGTTGCGTTTCCTTGTTCAAATTTAACAGCTTCTTCTATTTCGTTCCCTGTATAATTTATTTTAAGCCGTTGATCACACACTGCATGCAGTTAACTAGCATCTGATGCAGAACTGTTCACGCTTCCCCCCTTCCGGGCAGCTTTATGTCAGAGCGCTGGTGGATTACTGCCCTCAGTATGATCCCGCCATCCCCTGTTCAGAAGCCGGCCTGAACTTCAGGAGAGGGGACGTCCTGCAGATTGTCGACCAGACGGATGCGCTGTGGTGGCAGGCCAAGAATGTCACAACGCCCTCGAGATGTGCAGGCCTGGTTCCCTCCAACAACCTGCTGAAGAGGTAAGGCCACCGTCTCTGAGTGTGTAACAGCAGGACTGGTGGGAGGGCGCAGGTGATGCCTTATGAGGGCTCGTCCCTCTAGCTGAAGTACTGCTATGCATAAGAAGAGCTGGAGCTCTTGTGGCGCAGTGGGTAGTGTCTCTGCCTCTGAGCCAGAAACTCCAGGTTCAAGTCCCACTCCAGGACCTGATGGTCAAGGCAAGTACATTCACAACACAGCCAAACAGTTGAGAATCAACTGGCAAACCCTTGCTACACATAGCAGGCGGTAAGAGTGAGAGAGATTCCTGGTCAGCTGCATGATGGAAAGAAACTTGGAGCCTCTACCATCACCATCCATAGCTCCAGAGTACAACATGCCTTTTAAAGGTGTGTGTTGCCACATACACTCTTGGGAGTTCAGTTGGCTGGACGGCTGGTGTGGATCAGCTTGTTACCAACAGCACGGGGTTCAATCCCCATCCTGGCTGGGGCTGATTCTGGACCTCCCTCCTAGCCCTCACCATGGTGCTGTGAGCAGAGAGCTCAAGAAGAAGCAAAATAAGCAGAGATGTCCGTGGCTTCCAGTTACAAAAAGGACCCATCTTTCAGACGTGGCAAGGACCTGTCTGCTCTCTGAGGTGGACACACAAGATCTCTTGGCATTATTTCAAAGAATAGCAGGGGAGTTCTACTTCAGATCCTGGCAAATATTTACCCCTCAACCAAACATCCCTTAAAATAAAACATTATCTGGTTGTTAACACATTGCTTTGTGGGAGCTTACAGTGTGCCGCATTTTCTACATTGTTATAGTAACTTCCTTCCAAAAAGTATTTAATTGGCTGAAAAACGGTTTTAGACTTCCTGGGCTGCAAAATTTTAACATTAGCAAAGTGATGAACAACCAGCTAACTTGTTTTCTGGTAATGCTTCTAGAGAGTGTGATCAGAGGGTGCCAGGAGAACATGTTGCTCTCCCTCACGTAAGGTTATGCAATCTTTAACACTCACCGGATCAGACAAAAAGGACCTCAATCTAATGATGCTCTTATAGGATGAACCAAACTGGTTTGGCACAGGTTAGATACAGAGTAAATCTCCCTCTACACCGTCTCATCAAACACTCCCAGGACAGGTACAGCATGGGGTTAGATACAGAGTAAATCTCTCTCTACACTGTCCCCATCAAACACTCCCAGGACAGGTACAGCACGGGGTTAGATACAGAGTAAAACTCCCTCTACACTGTCCCATCAAACACTCCCAGGACAGGTACAGCACAGGGTTAGATACAGAGTAAAGCTCCCTCTACACTGTCTCCATCAAACACTCCCAGGACAGGTACAGCACGGGGTTAGATACAGAGTAAATCTCCCTCTACACCATCTCATCAAACATTCCCAGGACAGGTACAGCACGGGGTTAGATACAGAGTAAATCTCCCTCTACGCCGTCTCATCAAACATTCCCAGGACAGGTACAGCACGGGGTTAGATACAGAGTAAAACTCCCTCTACACTGGCCCCATCAAACACTCCCAGGACAGATACAGCACGGGGTTAGATACAGAGTAAAGCTCCCTCTACACTGTCCCCATCAAACACTCCCAGGGAAGGTACAGCACAGGGTTAGATACAGAGTAAAGCTCCCTCTACACTGTCTCCATCAAACACTCCCAGGACAGGTACAGCATGGGGTTAGATACAGAGTAAAGCTCCCTCTACACTGTCCACATCAAACACTCCCAGGACAGGTACAGCACGAGGTTAGATACAGAGTAAATCTCCCTCTACACCGTCTCATCAAACACTCCCAGGACAGGTACAGCACGAGGTTAGATTCAGAGTAAATCTCCCTCTACACCGTCTCATCAAACACTCCCAGGACAGGTACAGCACGAGGTTAGATTCAGAGTAAATCTCCCTCTACACCGTCTCATCAAACACTCCCAGGACAGGTACAGCACGAGGTTAGATACAGAGTAAATCTCCCTCTACACCGTCTCATCAAACACTCCCAGGACAGGTACAGCACGAGGTTAGATTCAGAGTAAATCTCCCTCTACACCGTCTCATCAAACACTCCCAGGACAGGTACAGCACGAGGTTAGATTCAGAGTAAATCTCCCTCTACACCGTCTCATCAAACACTCCCAGGACAGGTACAGCACGAGGTTAGATACAGAGTAAATCTCCCTCTACACCGTCTCATCAAACACTCCCAGGACAGGTACAGCACGAGGTTAGATTCAGAGTAAATCTCCCTCTACACCGTCTCATCAAACACTCCCAGGACAGGTACAGCACGAGGTTAGATACAGAGTAAATCTCCCTCTACACCGTCTCATCAAACACTCCCAGGACAGGTACAGCACGGGGTTAGATACAGAGTAAAGCTCCCTCTACACCATCCCCATCAAACACTCCCAGGACAGGTACAGCACGGGGTTAGATACAGAGTAAAGGTCCCTCTATACTGTCCCCATCAAACACTCCCAGGACAGGTACAGCACGGGGTTAGATACAGAGTAAAGCTCTCTCTACACTGTCTCATCAAACACTCCCAGGACAGGTACAGCACAGAGTTAGGTACAGAGTAAAGCTCCCTCTACACTATCCCCATCAAACACTCCCAGGACAGGTATAGCACGGGGTTAGATACAGAGTAAATCTCCCTCTACACCGTCCCCATCAAACACTCCCAGGACAGGTACAGCACAGGGTTAGATACAGAGTAAAGCTCCCTCTACACTGTCCCCATCAAACACTCCAAGGACAGGTACAGCACGAGGTTAGACTCAGAGTAAATCTCCATCTACACTGTCCCCATCAAACACTCCCAGGACAGATACAGCACGCGGTTAGATACAGAGTAAAGCTCCCTCTACACTGTCCCCATCAAACACTCCCAGGACAGGTACAGCATGGGGTTAGATACAGAGTAAATCTCCCTCTACACTGTCCCCATCAAACACTCCCATCACAGGGACTGCACGGGGTTAGATACAGAGTAAAGCTCTCTCTACACTGTCCCCATCAAACACTCCCAGGACAGGTACAGCACGGGATTAGATACAGAGTAAATCTCCCTCTACACCGTCCCCATCAAATACTCCCAGGACAGGTACAGCACGGGATTAGATACAGAGTAAATCTCCCTCTACACTGTTCCCATCAAACACTCCCAGGACAGGGACCACACGAGGTTAGATACAGAGTAAATCTCTCTGTACACTGTCCCCATCAAACACTCCCAGGACAGGGACCACACGGGGTTAGATACAGAGTAAATCTCTCTATACACTGTTCCCATCAAACACTCCCAGGACAGGTACAGCACCGGGTTAGATACGGATAAAGCTCCCTCGATACTGTCCCCATCAAACACTCCCAGAACAGGTACAGCACTGGGTTAGATACAGAGTAAAGCTCCCTCTACACTGTCCCCATCAAACACTCCCAGGACAGGTACAGCACGGGGTTAGATACAGAGTAAATCTTCCTCTACACTGTCCCCATCAAACACTCCCAGGGCAGGTACAGCACGGGGTTAGATACAGAGTAAATCTTCCTCTACACTGTCCCCATCAAACACTCCCAGGACAGATACAGCATAGGTTAGAGGGAGAAGGAAAGGATTGAAGAAAAAGTCATCCAGTCTATTAAAGCTCATCCCTCTTGTACATGAACTCTATGTCAAAGACCATCTCTCCCATCAAAGCTTCCCGTCTCTGACATTTACTCTCTTGCAGTTGCCTGCAACTTAGGAACTTAGAATTCTTTCATGAAAAAGTTTTGGCTTGCTTGGGTTGAACAGTTTATTCATTTTCTAAAACTTCCACTGCTCTTCCCTGTATTTGCTGGAATTCTGCTCTGTGTCCATGAACATGTTTACTGTGTGCAATTTACTTGATCCCTTCTTTCTTGAATCCCCAGGAAGCAGAGGGAGTTCTGGTGGTCACACTCCTTCCTGTTGCACACTTGTAACAAATCGACACTCCGTGAGTAACACCAGTGTGGGGATGTTACAGTCAGTGTAGGAGTGTTCCAGTCAGTGTGGGAGTGTTACAGTCAGTGAAGGGATGTTAAGTCAGTGAAGGAGTGTTTTAGTCAGTGAGGGTGTCGTTACAGTCATTGAGGGGATGTTACAGTCAGTGCAAGAGTGTTGCAGTCAATACGAGGGTGTTACAGTCAGTACAAGTGTTTTACAGTTAGTGCGAGGGTTTTACTGTCAGTGAGGGGGTGTTACAGTTAGTGAGGGGCACATTACAGTCAGTGTGAGGGTGTTACAGTCAGTGCGAGGGTGCTACAGTCAGTGTGAGGATTTACAGTCAGTGAGGGTGGGTGTTACAGTTCGTGAGGGGGAGCATTACAGTAAGTGCAAGGGTTTTACAGTCAGTGAGGGGATTGTTACAGTCAGTGCGAGGGTGTTACAGTCAGTGAGGGGGTTGTAACAGTCAGTGAGAGGGTATTACAGTTAGTGAGGGGCACAATACAGTCATTGAGAGGGTGTTGCAGTCAGTGAGGGGATGTTACAGTCAGTGCAAGGATGTTACATTCAGTGTGAGGGTGTTACAGTCAGTGCGAGGGTGCTACAGTCAGTGTGAGGATTTACAGTCAGTGAGGGTGGGTGTTACAGTTTGTGACGGGGAGTATTACAGTAAGTGCAAGGGTTTTACAGTGAGTGAGGGGATTGTTACAGTCAGTGCGAGGGTGTTACAGTCAGTGAGGGGGTTGTTACAGTCAGTGAGGGGGTATTATAGTTAGTGAGGGGGAGCATTATAGTCAGTGCGAGGGTGTTGCAGTCAGTGAGGGGACGTTACAGTCAGTATGAGGATGTTACAGTCAGTGAGGGGGTATTACAGTCAGTGCAAGGGTTTTACAGTCAATGAGGGGGTTGTTACAGTCAGTGCAAGGGTGTTACAGTCAGTGAGGGGGTTTTACAGTCAGTGTGACGATGTTACAGTCAGTGAGGGGGTGTTACAGTCAGCGTGAGTGTTTTACAGTCAGTGAGGGGGTTGTTACAGTCAGTGCAAGGGTTTTACAGTCAATGAAGGGGTTGTTACAGTCAGTGCAAGGGTGTTACAGTCAGTCCGAGAGTGCTACAGTCAGTGCGAGGGTGCTACAGTCAGTGTGAGGATTTACAGTCAGTGAGGGGGGTGTTACAGTTAGTGAGGGGAAGCATTACAGTCAGTACAAGTGTGTTGCAGTCAGTGAGGGGATGTTACAGTCAATGCAAGGATGTTATAGTCAGTGTGAGGGTGTTACAGTCAGTGTTAGGAAGTTACAGTCAGTGTGAGGATGTTGCAGTCATTGTGAGGATGTTAGTCAGTGAGGGGTGTTACAGTCAGCGTGAGGGTGTTACAGTCAGTGCAAGCGTGTTACAATCAATACAAGGGTGTTACAGTCAGTACAAGTGTTTTACAGTTAGTGCAAGGGTTTTACGGTCAATGAGGTGGTGTTACAGTTAGTGAGGGGCACATTAAGTCAGTGAGAGGGTGTTGCAGTCAGTGAGGGGATGTTACAGTCAGTGGAAGGATGTTACAGTCAGTATGAGGGTGTTACAGTCAGTGCGAGGGTGCTACAGTCAGTGTGAGGATTTACAGTCAGTGAGGGAGGTGTTACAGTTAGTGAGGGGGACATTACAGTCAGTGCGAGGGTGTTGCAGTCAGTGAGGGGATGTTACAGTCAGTGCAAGGATGTTACAGTCAGTGAGGGGGTGTTGCAGTCATTGCAAGGGTTTTACAGTCAGTGAGGGGGTTGTTACAGTCAGTATGAGGGTGTTACAGTCAGTGCGAGGGTGCTACAGTCAGTGTGAGGATTTACAGTCAGTGAGGGGGGGGTTACAGTTAGTGAGGGGGAGCATTACAGTCAGTGTGAGGGTGCAGTCAGTGAGGGGATTTTACAATCAATGCAAGGATGTTATAGTCAGTGTGAGGGTGTTACAGTCAGTGTAAGGATATTACAGTCATTGTGAAGATGTTAGTCAGTGAGAGGTGTTACAGTCAGCGTGAGGGTGATGCAGTCAGTGAGGGGATATTAAAGTCAGTGTGAGGGTGATGCAGTCAGTGAGGGGACATTACAGTAAATGTAAAAGTGGTACAGTCAGTCAGGGGATATTACAGTCAGTGTACAGATTTTACAGTTAGTGCAATGATATCACAGTCAGTTTGGAGATGTTACAGCACTGACTCTTTCTTGGGCACTGAGTTCTCTCCTATGCATGACGAAGGCCATTCCTATTGTGTGTGCTCTCACCCTCTGTTTCCTGGTTATATCCTGACTTTGCTGTTTTCAGATATTTTGATCCCCGACACAGACCTTACGTTGACCATAAAGATATTCCTTTAAGATTAAGGGGTGGGTCTCGACTGCAGTATCTTCATCTCCTTTAAAAGATGCTGAGGGCAGTGTTGACTTTGTGCTGCGTTGCTCTCACTGCCTGTAAGAGCTTGTGTGCTGAATGTGATCTGTTTAACTTTCTGCTGCTGGCGGGGTTTTTGCAGTGAGTCCAGTGGAAGAAGGTGAGTAGATCCATGAACTGCTACATTCTCATTGTGTTTCCTGCCCTGAAGCTCCCACCTCATTTATGTCTCATTTGTGCGGCTTACAGAAGAGGACATGGCAATTGCTGAGAAGTTTGTTGAAACAGGTAATAAAAAGGTGGGGAGGTGGGCTTGAGGGATACGGGGGAAGGTGGGTAGGTGGGCTTGAGGGATACAGGGGGAAGGTGGGTAGGTGGGCTTGAGGGATACAGGGGGAAGGTGGGTAGGTGGGCTTGAGGGATACAGGGGGAAGGTGGGTAGGTGGGCTTGAGGGATATGGGCAGGAGATGAGTAGTGGGATTGAGGGATATGGGGAGAAGGTGGGTAGGTGGGCTTGAGGGATACAGGGAGAAGATGGGTAGGTGGGCTTGAGGGATATGGGGAGAAGGTGGGATTGAGGGATAAGGGGAGAAGGTGGGTAGGTGGACTTGAGGGATATGGAGAGGAGGTGAGTAGGTGGGATTGAGGATATGGGGGGAAGGTGGGTAGATGGGCTTGAGGGATACAGGGAGAAGGTGGGTAGGTGGGCTTGAGGAACAAGGGAAGAAAATGGGTAGGTGGGATTGAGGGATATGGGAGAAGGTGGGATTGAGGGATAAGGGGAGAAGGTGGGTAGGTGGACTTGAGAGATATGGGGAGAAGGTGGGATTGAGGGATAAGGGGAGAAGGTGGGTAGGTGGGCTTGAGGGATATGGGCAGAAGGTGAGTAGGTAGGAATGAGGATATGGGGGGAAGGTGGGTAGGTGGGGTTGAGGGATATGGGGAGGAGGTGGGTAGGTGAGGTTGAGGGATATGGAGTAGGTGGGGTTGAGGGATATGGGGAGGAGGTGGGTAGGTCGTGTTGAGGGATAAGGGGGGAAGGTCGGTGGGTGGGGTTGAGGGATTTGGAGAGAAGATGGTTGGGGGGAGTTGACAGATATGAAGTGATGTTGGGTGGGGCTGAGGGTTATGGGGAGGAGGTCGGTGGATAGGGTTGGTCTGTGAAAAGGATTTGGATCTGGGGAGTATTTCATATTCCATTTCAGACTTTAATGTACATGGAAGTGGTGATTTTTGGTAGAGACTCAAAGGATCTTTGCCCACCTCCTGTTGAAAGCCATTTACTTATCTCCTGAGGGGGTTTATTTTAGATGTTCAGGAATGCACTATCACACAGGCCCAGGTCAAGGTGAACCATATTAACTTGGGAAGCATACTGACTATATATTTTGAGAGTGTGGTGAAGGGGTGGGGTGGTCTTGAGTATCAGAAATACAGGCATAAATTCCCAAGCTTCTAGGGTCAGTCTTTTTGCCAGGAGCCCCTAGTTGTAAAATGACCCCTAATGTCTGCATTTCCAAACATTGTGTCAAGATTTTCTTTCTTATCTCCACAGATGAAGAAACCTTTGAATCAGGTAAGTGAGCTTTATGTGTTTAATGTACAGTGCTAACAATACTCCCCATGAACTGCAAACAGCTCAGATGACCAAGATCCCCCATTGTGGCCCATAGTTTGGGGATGGGTATGGGGACCACAGTCAGTGTGTTGTCGCCATTTTCTGAACGGGAACCATGCCAGGCTCCCCTCTCCTCTCCCCACTCCATCCAGTCACTCTCATTCATTGTCTTCCTGTGCCTCTGGCCCAGGTCATAAAAAATTAGGAGCAGGAGGAGGCAATTGAGTCCTTCAAGCCCATTCTGCCATCTATTGATCATGGCTGATCTGATTGTGGCCTTAACTCCATTTTCCTGCCTGTCTCCCACAACCCTTGACTCCCTTGTCGATCAAAAATCTAAGTCAGCCTTGAATATATTCATGATCCAGCCTTCAGGGGAGGAGACTTCCAAAGACTGATGACCCTCTGAGAGAAGAAATTCCTCCTCATCTTCATTTAAATGGGAGACCCCTTATCTTTAAACTGTGCTCCCCAGCTCTAGATTCCCCCACAAGAGCAAAGATCCTTTCAGCACCTACTGTGTCAAGCATCCTCAGAGTCTTAAATGTTTCAATAAAATCACCTCTCATTCTTCTAAACACCAATGAGTGTAGGCACAACCTGCTCAATCTTTCATCATAACACAACCCTATCATCCCAGGGATCAGCCTAGTCTACCTTCCCTGAACTGCTTCCAATGCAAGTATATCTTTAGTATTGCTGAAAATTCTCATTCTCCTGCAAGAGGAAACATCGCCTCCACATCCACCTTGTCAAGACCCCTCAGGATTTTAAAGGTTTCAATTCTTACTGTTCTAAACTCTAGTGGATACAAACCTAGCCTGCCCAACCTTTCTTCATAAGACAACCCACCCATTCCTCGTATTACTCTAGTAAACCTTCTCTGAACTACTTCTAACACATTTACATCTGTCCTTAAATAAGGAGACCAATACTGTACACAGTATTCCAGATGTGGTCTCACCTGTGCCCTGTACAACTAAAGCATAACCTCCCTGTTTTTGTATTCAATTCTTCCTGCAATAAATGATAACATTCTATTAGCTTTCCTAATTACCTGCTGCACCAGCATACTAACCTTTTGTGATTCATGCACTAGGACACCCAGATCCCTCTGCATCTCAGAGCTCTGCAATCTCTCACCATTTAGATAATAAGCTTTTTTTTATTCTTCCTGCCAAAATGAAAAATTTCACATTTGCCCACATTATACTACATTTGTCAGATCTTTGTCCAATCGCTTAACCTGTCTATGTCCCTTTGCAGCCTCATTATGTCCTCTTTACAACTTACTTTCCTACCTATCATTGTGTCATCAGCAAAGTTAGCAACCGTTCCTTTGGTCCCTTCATCCAAGTCATTTATATAAATTGTAAAAAAGTTGAGGTCCCAGCACTGATTTAAGTACAGTACATCCACTGGTTCCCCTTTATCCACAACACATGCAACTCCTTCAAAGAACTCCAATAAATTGGTTAAACATGATTTCCCTTTCACAAAACCATGTTGACTCTGCCCAATTACCTTGAATTTATCTAAGGGCCCTGCTATAACATCTATAATAATAGCTTCTAACATTTTCCCTATGACAGATGTTAGGCTAACTGGCCTATAGTTTCCTGTTTTCTCTCTCCCTCCCTTTTTGAATAAAGGAGTTACATTCGCTATTTTTCAGTCTAATGGAATCATCCCGAAATCTAGGGAACTTTGGAAAATTAAAACCAACACATCAACTATCTCACCAGCCACTTCTTTTAAGGCTCTAGGATGATGTCCATCAGGACCCAGGGATTTGTCAGCCCACAGCCCCAACAATTTGCTCAATCCCACTTCCCTGGTGACACTGATAGAGTTAGATAAGGAAGGATGGGAGGAGGCTCGACTGGAATGTAAACGCTGGCATGGACTGGCTGGGCCGAATGGCCTCTTTCTGTCCTGTACAATCTATGTAATCCTATGTGAGGGCCTCAGTGCCATCTCCAGTCTGAGCAGAAGCGCTCTGTGACAGTGTGCACAGGGGTCCCCACATACTCAAACTAACCCCCCCAGTGCACCAAAGGCAATTAACAGCGAGCTAATGAGCAATGAGTGCCAGCCCATGATAGTGCAAAGAGTTCAAATTAGAGCCTGCAACCTTCGAGAAGCCTTTCAAAAGTGATTAACAGGAGAGCTTTGAGCAGAGTGTGGGCCTGGTGAGAGTTGGATCTCCCACTAGCAGCCCGTTTGAACAACCGGGAAATGGAGGAGGGACAGAGTAGGGTAGAGAGAAGAAAAAGGAAGATGGCAGTGTTTGAGGAGGGGGTGGCCTACAAAATATTACCTCCTGTCCCGTCCACAGGCCACACGGATCGAGTGGAGATCTCAGTGAGGAGCTTTGTGTTAGGAGAGGGTAAAGTGGAGGCAGTGAAAGAGAAACGCTGCCTACTGCATGTAAACCTGCAGCCAACATAATCCAGATAGCACAGGGTATGGCTGCAAAAGACTCTGGGATGGATTTGCAATGTTGTGTAAAATGGATATTATCGATTGTAATAACTATCTGATCAGCTCCAATGATGATCGTTCTTCATGAAGTGTTTTGGATGATTTAGTTCCTTCATCACAACAGTAAAATCGTGACAGTGAAATGTTTACATATGATCTACCCACGATAAAAAAAACTTAAAGAATCCCCCATATAAATATTTGCATAGCAAAAGTCCATCATAAGTGTTGATATAGAAAGTGTTACAGGAAGTAATGATGTACAAACAGGAAGTGTGAACTGTGTGCAATATTATTAACAATAGCCAGCTTATTTGTGGGACCCAAACTAAACTGGAGCCCTTTTCACATGCTCCCTGCTGCTCAATATTTGATATGAGTTACTCAAATCACATGGCTGGTGTTAATGCTAGGGAGGAACAATAGTTACACACTGCCCTTGGTTGGTGGCAGATGACAGAAGAGGTATCATTAACTAATTTATTATTTTTTCTAATTTTCTCCTCTTGTTTGCTTTCTGAAGAGGAACTAAAAGAAGGTAAATCTACAAAATTCTGCTACCTGGAGCCCTGTTATGGCACAGCTGATGGTAAATGCTGAGCTGCTCAAATCCCAAAGGCGAAACTTGAAACAACTGCCACAACTGTTTTGCAATTTGTATATATTCTGAGAAGCATGCCTTGAATTCAGTAGTAATAAGACCACCAAGGCTTACAGGTTTCTTACAAAACTAAATTAAATCTTTATTAATAAAAAAAATGATTTTAAGCACATACACAGGTTTACAAATTACTACTATGATAACTTCTAGCTCCCATAGTTAATCTAACTCCCAGTTACACCTCCTTAAAGGCAACAGTAAGACACATAGATTTTCAAAGACCCAGGCAAAGTAACACGATACCCTGAACAGTCGAATTCAAAGTGGGTTTTTCTCAGCTTCGGTTCCTTGTAGACAGCAGCTTGAGGCTTAGATGCTGGAGGCTTTTCACACTTGTTAGATCTTAGAAGGCCTGCCCTTACACACAGCCTTCTCTCCTTGATACATATTTTCCTCTTTGAATGCAAATTCCCATTGTTTCACTATGTTTTTGGACTTTACCTCTGTAATAATAAAAACCTATCAAAGTACCAATTTTACCAGTAATCTTTGAGAAAAATAAGTAAACTGTTTCTTGACTTCTCCTGGGTAGGTGAAACACTTCACCTCCTCTTTTGAATTCAAGCTAGTCTGGTTTATTTTAAAATGCAAATGTTCCCATTACACTACACATTCTAAAACTTCCCCCATGTTTACCTATTTAACATTTCAAACCTAGCTTGCCTTCTGATACATGAAAGCCATTAGATCAGCTGCCTTTAATTCAATTAAGTCACACACACAACCCCACCTTACAATAAATTCCAGTAACATTATGAAAGTTATTATATCCCCCTGACAAGCCCACATTAAGACCACACAGTCAATGCTGCCCGGAATGAAAAACCAGTTCAAAATGTTCAAATCCCAGTGAAAAACAATAACACTGGCACCTGTAATACTGGCGTTCCATTTTAAGGCAATGAGACCAGTTCGGACAAGGCTGTGGGCCAAGTGCTGGTAAATGGGATTGGGTAGGTAGGTCAGGTGTTTCTCATGTGTCGGTGCAGACTCGATGGGCCGAAGGGCCTCTTCTGCACTGTGATTCTGTGAAGTTTTACTGGCACTCATCATATCCAATTGATTTTTTTTTTGCCTTTTGGGTGGCCACTGCTCACCAAAGCCCAGGCCTCTGGTCACTGACATCAGCCTCCCCAATTGTTGCCCTTTCCCCAGCAATCTCCTGTCACATTCCCTTTCCCTTTAATGGCCTAGCTAAACCCCATTGCTGGCAACGTAGCAACCTGAAAATTCAAAGCTTCTTTGCCTTAATTGTGAGGTCCAGCAGGTGTCTTAAGCTTGTATATCATAGAGGGACTAGTGGTATTGTCAGTGGACTAGTAATCCAGAGAGCCAGGGTAATGCTGTGGAGATCCAGATTCGAAACCCGCCACAACAGATGGTGGAATTTGAACTCAATTTTAAAAATCTTGAATTAAAAGTCTAATGACGACCGTGAAAGGATTGTCGTTAAAACCCATCTGGTTCACTAATGCCCCCTTTAGGGGAGGAAATCTGCTGTCCTTACCTGGCCTGGCCTACATGTGACTCCAGACCCACAGCAATCCCTCAGTTTTATCAAACCTCTGGAAAATTAATAAGAGATGAAATGTACCTACACCACATGGACTGCAGCGGTCCAAGTAGACAGCTCACCACCACCTTCTCAAGGGGCAATTAGGGATGGGTAATAAATGCCCGGCCTAGCCCACATACCCATAAATTAATCCAAAAATAAAAGTGAGGCCCGAGAGAGAATATTCAGTGTATCTCAGGCCCAGCAATTGTTCCCAGCTTGTGCTGACAGACCAACCAGGTCTCTGAAGTAGGATTTGAACCCACAATGTTCCGAGTCAGAGGTTCCTGAGCCAAACCAACCTCAATTAGCTTCGGCACCTTGGGGTCAGGGTTCCCACTTCTGATCATCTTCCAGTGACTCCAAAAACAACTTGCATTGACGTAGCATCTTGAACATAGTAAAACATTTCCAGGCAGTTCTTCACAAGTAGCATTATCTAGCGCAATTTGACACCAAGGCACATAAGGAGATAACCAGGCAGATGAACAAAAGCTTGGTCAAAGTGGTAGGTTTTAAGAAACGTCTTGAAGGAGGAAAGTGAGGCAGAGAGGCAGAGAAGTATGGGGAGGAAATTCCAGAGCTCGGGGCCTTGACCACTGAGGATACGGCTGCCAATGGCGAAGAAATTAAAATTGGGGAGGCGCAAAAGACCAGAATTGGAGGAATGCATATATCTTGGAGGTTGTAGGTTTAGAGGAGATTACAGAGATAGGGAGAGGGGAGACATTGGAAGGATTTGAAGACAAATATGAAAATTTTAAAATTGAAGCATTGCTGGACTAGGAGCTAATGCAGGTTATTGAGCACAGGGGGTGATGGGTGAATCGGGCTTGGTGTGAGTTAAGATACAGGCGACAGAGGTTTAGATGAGTTTAAGTTGAGAGGGAGTGGAAGTTGGTGGCCTGCCATGAGAGTATTGTAATAGTCTAGAAGTAACAAAGGCAAATCAAGCACGAGGACAGGATCAGGATCAGCTCTGCTTGAATATTCTGCCATTGATCACTGACTGTCAGAGGACATTCCCAAGCTTGGCTGTGAAGTAGACACAAGCTAGAATGCTTTAGTAGAGACCATTTTATTGCTCACCACAGAGCTTACTTCTCCACTCTAACACAAGCTCCTCCCCAGTGCTGACTGACTTTTCTTTCTATACATATCTGAGTAAAATTAACTGATCAATACTCAACACCTGTTCACCTTATTACCTTAAACCACTGGGTATCTAACATCCATCAACAGAGCCGGTTAGATACTAACACTGACCAGTCTAGTACTTAAAGGGTTAGCTGCATGACTGCCCCCAAGGTGGGGGGTCCAGTGTCTGAAGACAAAAACCACAGAAGCTGGTGCTGGTAGGAAGGGTGAGTGGGGGCAGTGGATGGAGGGAAGGGGGGGGGTGCTGCAGTTTGGGGAGTAGGCCAAGAATAAAGACAACAGAAACAGAAATACCTGGAAAAACTCAGCAGGTCTGGCAGCATCGGCGGAGAAGAGCACAGTTGACGTTTCGAGTCCTCATGACCCTTCAACAGAACTAAGTAAAAATAGGAAAGGGGTGAAATATAAGCTGGTTTAAGGGGGGCGGGGGAGTGGGAGAGAGAAAGAGAGAAGGAGGGGTGGTTGTTGGGACAAGCAGCCAGTGATAGGTGTAGATAACCAAAAGATGTTACAGACAAAAGAACAAAGAGATGTTGAAGGTGGTGATATTATCTAAAGGAATTAAGAGTAGAAGACAGGACAGATAAGGTACGGATAGCTCTACTGTGGGTGGGGGAATACTAAAAGGTAGAAATAAACAATAGGTGGAAATACATTTAAAAATAATGGAAATAGGTGGGAAAACAAAATCTATATAAATTATTGGAAAAACAAAAAGGAGGGGGAAGAAACAGAAGGGGGTGGGGATGGAGGAGGGAATTGTTGAACTCAATATTCAGTCCGGAAGGCTGTAAAGTGCCTAGTCCTTTAACTAAAGACCTTTGGTTTGTTAATGGAGTGAATCAGTATTGAGGTGGGATCAGCTGATCCAGACCATGACAGCCCCAGTTGTTCGTGGTAACTCCTGATAGTGGCTGACTCGCCACAGTCTAATATATGTAATTGAGGCTCTTGTATATGTAATTTGAGATCTAACCTCAGTGATTTTAAGATCTGACTTAACATCCATCCTGTTCTTTGCTCTCTCCTGGTGTTATCTCCCTGGTGTACAGAAGATGCTGAATTCAATGGATATAACCAAGGATTGTACATTGGTGGGTTCCTAGCTCACTCACTCCCTTCGGCGGCTGCTTTCTGTTTGTTTCCCATTCCGCTTCCTGCTTTTCAGTTCCCTCTTTCTGCCATTGCACGGTGTGTCCTGGGCAGAGGGATCAGATATTCATCCTGACCATCGGCACTTCCCTCTGGCATCAACACACACAAAAGCCCAGCTCCGCCAACCAAGATTTTTTTTTTTACCTCAGATTCTCCCTTTCCCGACACAACCTCAACCAAATACTGTCTGGGAAAGGGGGAAAATACTACCCCCCGATATACTGTCTGTGAAAGGAGACCATTCTCTCGGTCTTCCAAAATCCCCATCCAGCAAACAGTTTGGGGAATTGAAGCAGCAGTTATCTTTCCATTAGATGGAATGGCGGGGGTGTGGGGGGTGTGGGGATGTGGTGGTGGGGGTGTGGTGGTGGGGGTGTGGTGGTGTGGGAGGAGGAGGTGGTGGGGGTGTGGGGGGTTGGGGGGGGAGGTGGTGAGGGGGGGTGTAGGGGGGAGGTGGGGGGGAGGTGGTGAGGGGGGGTGTGTGGGGGTGTGGGAGGTGGGGGGGAGGTGGTGAGGGGGGGGTGTGTGGGGGAGGTGGGGGGGTTGGGGGGGAGGTGGTGGGGGTGTGGGGGGTTGGGGGGGAGGGGAGATGGGGGGGTTGGGGGTTGAGGGGGGAGGGGAAGTGGGGGGTGGGGGGGGGTTGGGGGGGGAGGGGAGGTGGGGGGGTTGGGGGGGGTGGGGGGGTTGGGGGGGGAGGGGAGGTGGGGGGGGTTGGGGGTGGGGGGTTGGTGGAGGGGGTGTGGGGGGTGTGGGGGGAGGTGGTGGGGGGTGTGTGGGGGAGGTGTGTGGGGGGAGGTGGGGAGAGGTCAGGGTGTTGGGGGGAGGTGGGAGGGTGGGGTGTGGGTGTATGTTTGGGACTCAACCCTTTACCTGGAGCTGTCGTTAAGCGCAAAGAGGATAAACTTGCATTTGCAAAGCGCCTTTAACGTCTTTCTGTTGGACTTATCCCCCCACCCATTAAACCGTTGCTGTCCCTGTCCCTCCCTCACAGCGGGGTTCAGGAGGAGTATGCGACTCTGCCGCAGGAAGTCGAGGAGCAGCCAGTTGCTGTGCTCCACTCGCTGCCCGAGCAGTTGTTATGCCAGCACAGTGTCACCGTACGAGGAGGTGGTGAGATACCAGCGCAACCCCACCGACAGGCACAGGCTGGTCATCCTGGTGGGTGAGTAACTATCATCCAGATTCGAAGCAGGTTAAACCTCCTCGGGTGGAAGGTTTCTAAATTCACACGGACTGAAGGGTGGCCACTTCCTCACTGACTCCAGATGACAGGCCCAGTCCTGACATTGCAGGGCACTGGGTGAAGGGCCCAGTCCCACAGGACAGGAAAACAGGGGAAGGGCCCAGTCCCACAGGACAGGAAAACAGGGGAAGGGCCCAGTCCCACAGGACAACCAACCAGGGGAAGGGCCCAGACCCAGAGGGCATGAAACTAGCAGAAGGGCCAATCCCACTGGGTGAAAAAAGAGGAGAAAGGCCCAGTCCCATAGGGCACCAGGGGAAGGGCCCAATCCCACAGAGCAGGGCACCAAGGAAAGGGCCCAGTCTCAAAGGGATGATTACCAGGAGAAGGGCCCAGTCCCACAGGGCAAGGCACCAAGGGAAAGGCCCAACTCCCCAGTAAGGGACACCAGGGCAAAGGCCCAGACACGCTGCAGACTGGACAAAGATGAAAGGTCAATGGGTCATGGTGTCGGATAGAATATGGGCAGCAAAGTTTTGGATGAACTGAAATCCACAGTGGGTGAAGGGCAAGAGGCCAGCCAGGAGAGCCGGAATGGTCAGGGAGGTAACAAAGACATGGATGAGGGTTTCAACAGGAGACAAGCTGAGGTGCAGGTGGAGATGGGCAGTGTTACAGAGGTGGTAGTAGGTGGTCATTCAAATGTGGAGGGTAAGGGGTCAGAAACTCAGCTCCAAGTTGAATATGATGTTCAGGTAGCGAACAATCTGATTCAGCCTGAGGCAACAGTCAGACTACACTCATTGAATCAGTGGTGAGAGAACAGAACTTGCAATGGGCCCAAAGACCATGGCCTTTTATCTTCCTGTGGTTTAACTGGGGGAAATTGTGACTGGGCAAGCAGTGTGACAGTCCCGAGGCAGTGATGAGGTGGAGGAGGGTGGCGGGGTGAATGTCGTGAACATATAATGTGAAACCTGACTCCCATGTTAAGGTTGCTGTGAATAGGCAAAAGTGGAACCAAGCGAGGCCAGCCCCATTAAGCTGGACAACAGTGAAGAAAGTAGTTGCTTGCTAGTACAGAACGTGAGTATTGCTGAAAAAAGAGAAATGCTGCTGAAGCTTTTCGTCTTGCACTCATCAGGACAGGCACAAGAATGCCAAATTTCAAAGGAGCAGCAATTTGTACTGCATGAGAAAAGGGTGCTGATTGGTGGGCAAGTCGACTCTGATTGGTCAAGGGTGTTGGAGAATACATTAGGGAACTATTGTCCCCCACGCTTTTGTTTAATTCAAAGAAGGTGCAATGCCTGGACATGATCTTTCTGCTTACCGAGGACATGTCTCTGTGTGTGAACATGTGTCGCTTCTACAAGCGTATGTGAACCCAATGATTATCTTAAATTGGTTGTTAGTGTAATCCTTAGCACACCCAGGATTGTTCAGCAAGCAGAAAGAGCATGTCCAGGCATTGCGTATTCTTTGAATTAAACAAAAGCATGGGGGAACAATAGTTCCCTGGCGCATTCTCCATGGTAATGCCTCGACCAATCAGAGTTGACTTGCCGACCAATCAGCACCCTCTTCTCATGCAGCATAAATTGTTGTTCCCTTTTGAAATTTGACATTCTTGCAAATCTATCCTGATGAGTGCAAGATGTAAAGCTTCAGCAGCATGTCTCTTTTATCAGCAATACTAAAGAAGAGAGTGGTTTGCAGAGTTTCTGGGATCCTTCCACCAAAGTTACAATGACGAGCAGGAGTTTGAACAGTTGTCCCCAACAAGCTTCTGATTTTCAGAAAGTCTCTGGAACAGTGTTACTCAGCCAGTGCGTACTACTGGGGGGAAATGACCTGTGATAATGGGGAACACTGCATCGAGAACTGAGACCCAGAGGCTAGCTTGGTTTCCTTGTTTTCCTGACACTCTAGGTCCCTCAGGAGTCGGGGTGAATGAACTGAGAAGAAGGCTGATTGAGTCCGATCCACATCTCTTCCAAAGTCCTGTACCACGTAAGTCAGGATTTCTTGTGCAGTAGCACGCTCTGAGGTGGTAAGTCTGAGCACAATTGGCCAGGATACAGCTTGGCTGCGAATGATAAGATCTGTTGTGTATGCCTGTATGCCATTATAATGTAAAGGTGCTCAGCAGAGCAAAGGTTAATGTGGGGCTGGAGAATAGCACTGCCCATGGTATGATGTATAGAGTCACATGGTAATAGACTCAGAGAACAGTCCAGAAGAAACCTGCATGGAAGCAGCACCATGCATGACAGTAACTGGAATTTGTACATAGTTGAGAATTACCAATAAACGGTTCATGTTTAAACATATAAGTCTCAAGATCTCATCAGTGAAACACCCTAACACAACAAGATCCCTAAATGGGAGAGACTGGATTTCACCAACTGTTGTGCAGGCTCTTGAGGAACCTCCTTTCAGGAAAATAGGCACGGGGGAGGGGTGGAATTTAATTCAGGTGAATATGCGGCCATCGGCCAATTAAAGGAAGTGATGCGCGGAGTCCATTAAGTTATTTGACAGTAGTGAGCCCTTTTGCCGCACCTGCTTCTCTGATAATGGTGCCTCTGGCTCCTGTGCCACTCTCTTTTCCCTGGTGTCTCTCCTTTGGCGCTGCTCCTCCATCGCTCATGTGTCTGACAATATTGGGGGGGGGGGGGGTGTGATTTCCATGGGTCTGAGTTTAGCCCTTTCACAAGCTGCTGCCTCTGGATTTAAAGTGATAATGTTTGCCCCTCAGCCCGTAGCATGAGGCCCTTCTTCCCCTCCAATGTTTGCCCCTCAGCCCGTAGCATGAGGCCCTCTTCCCCTCCAATGTTTGCCCCTCACCTTTCCGAACTCCTTCTGTTCTCCTGTGGGAGGTAGCTGAATGGCTGACCCTCCACCTGGGAGAGACAGCTCGCTCCAATATTGCCAGCTTTCACTGGTTGGGCATCTGACAGCACCTGACAGCTCGTGATACTCGCTCACCACTCAATTAATCCCAAGGGGTGCATTTAATAGCTTTCAGTGGCATGCAAATGTCTCTTTTAACTGCCTGCCGAACAGTCTTAATTGGCTTCCCGTTGCATCATGCAGGTTCACCATCTCGCTGGCCGTTTAATTAGGCTGTCGGGATTCCGGCTGGTTAGCTCCAGCATCATTCCGTGGCTTCTTCCCCCACAACTCCCGCTTCGGGACAGGTTGCATTAAGCTCTGCCCAGGTGAGGGGGTGGGGGGTAAATGGGCAATGGGCAGGCAGAATCTATGGTGGGGGATTGTGTACCATGGAATGTGGAGGATGATTAAATGGGCATCTAAGATGAGGTGGAGCGTACACGAGGTGTGGGAGGGGATGAAACTGTTGAATACAGAGCAACCCCCTTCTGATTGGCTGGCAGCTCTCAGCATGCGGGGTTTCTGCTCCTGGGGTCCTTGATACCTGGGGAAGGCCTGCCGTTGGCCTGTTATTTACCTGATTGGCACAAACTGTGGCAGGCCTTTTCGAAAATAGGTGACGCAGGGTTCTCACTGGCTCTCCAACTAGCGGCCAAGACACCTGTCACCTCCGCAAGATTCTACCCCTAATCTCTGGTCCACCAACAAGGCAGAAAATACATTTTCTAAATTGCAGTATCGAAATGATGACAAGTTTGGGATTTACAGGCCTGTAGATTGTAGGGGGGACCAAAGACCACAGGGTTTAGGATAAGAACTAGGAACAGGAGTAGATCATTCGGCCCCTTGAGCTGCTCAGCCATTCAATAAGATCATAGCTGATCTTCTACATCAACTCATTTTTCCAACTTCTCCCCATATCCCTTGTTCTTAGTGATCAAAGGTCTATCGATTTTAGTCTTGAATATACTCAACAACTGAGCATCCACAGCTCTCTGTTGTAGAGAATTCCAAAAATTCATGACCCAGTAGGTGAAGAAATTTCTCCTCATCTCAGTCCTAAATGGTCAACCCCTTATCCTGAGACTATAACCCCTAGTTCTAGACTTTCTAGCTGGAGGAAACAGCCTCTTAACATCTACCCTGAGGGGTGACCTGATCGAGGTGTACAAGATTATGAGAGGCATGGACAGGGTGGATGGGGAGCAGCTGTTCCTCTTAGTTGAAGGGTCAGTCACAAGGGGGCATAAGTTCAAGATGAGGGGCAGGAGGTTTAGGGGGATGTGAGGATAAATGTTTTTTACCCAGAGGGTGGTGACGGTCTGGAATGCGCTGCCTGGGAGGGTGGTGGAGGCGGGTTGCCTCACATCCTTTAGAAAGTACCTGGATGAGCACTTGGCATCATCATAACATTCAAGGCTATGGGCCAAGTGCTGGTGAATAGGATTAGGTAGGTAGGTCAGGTGTTTCTCACGTGTCAGTGCAGACTCGATGGGCCGAAGGGCCTCTTCTGCACTGTAATTCTGTGATATCCTGTCAAACCCGCTAAGAATTTTACATATTTCAATGAGATCACCGACCATTCTTCTAAACTCCGGAGAATATCATCCCATTCTGCTCAATATCTCCTCACACGACACCCCTCTGATCCCAGGAATCAATCTAGTGAATTATTTTCTAAGACAAGTATATCCTTCCTTAGATAAGGAGACCAAAACAGTCCACAATACTCCAGATCCAGGTAAGGAATGAGTAGAGGGCAGAGGATGTGAGTCTGGGGGAGAGAATATGCGATGACCCTCAGAACAGATTCTCGTTTTAACAGCCCATGCTCAGTGTGTGTAACTCAAACCCGGCTCAGGAGGCCCTGATTCAGTTTGGTGACTCATCTCCCTCCATCCTTGCAGATACCACCCGGCCACCAAACAGCTACGAAGAAGACGGGCGGGAGTATTACTTTGTTTCCAGGGAGACGTTTGAAGAAATGGCCCTGAGCCACAGGTGAGGAGACACATCAGTGATTGGGATTGGGCTCAAAATGGACGATGGGTAGCGGTGGGCCGGGGGAATAGACACAATGTTGGTTCAAGCGAAGGTTCAGCAATTATACTGCTTCTGGAAAGGATTTTCTTTCTGAACTTTCCATGACAATGGGTTCTTGACAAATGGAGGAGCAATGTCCTAGGGTTGCACTTTCATCTAAATGTAGTGGTCGCCTCACACCGCTGGGAATTTAACGTGCAGAACTGAGCAGAACAAACGGCATCCAAACCAGGAGGTTGGCAGGGGTTGGGGGAAAGTGGGTGAAGTGGACTTAAGTGATTGCTCTTGGGGCTAGGGGTGAAATGGACCAACTGATACACACGGGATAAGCTTCAAAACCACAGGCAGCCACATCGAAGGTTCCACTGTCGGGATACAGATGTTCCAGTGATTCATGGGTCTGGACAGTAGTTAGCCTAAGAGGGTCAAACTACCCTGTATATCCCTTCATAGGGTTTACATTATGACAAATCCCCAGGATCTAATGTTTTCCGCCCAAGAGTTTAAAGGACGTTTGTGGAAAAATTGTAGATGCTTTAGCCACAATCTTCTAAATCTCTCTTGATTCAGGAATTCTCCATACAGGTTGGAAAAATGTAAATGTAACTCATCATTTAAGAAAGATGAGAGAGGGAAATCAGAAATTATAGACCTTTTAGTCTAACATCTGTTTGGGAAAGTTGTAGGAATCCATAATTAAGGACACTGTGACTGAGCTCTGAGAGAAATTCGAGTTCATTAGAGAGACAACATGGATTTCCAAAGCAAAAACAGTGAATGCTGGAAAAACGCAGCAGGTCTAAACATCTGTGGGGAGAAAAAACAGAGTTAACGTTTCGAGTCCTTATGACTCTTCTTCACTCGAAACGTTAACTCTTTTTTTATCTCCACAGGTGCTGTTAAACCGGCTGAGTTTTTCCAGCATTTTCTGTTTCTGTTTCAGAATTCCCAGCATCTGCAGTATTTTGCTTTTATCTATGGATTCGTAAATGTCCAACTCATCTAATTGAATTGAAGTGCAGTGAATTGAAGGCAAATTATTGACCTGGTTAGATGATTAGTTAGACAGTAGAAGACGGAGCAGAGGTAATGGGTGTGCACTTAAATAGGAAGGATGTGACTAGTAGTGTCCCACAAGGATCTATTTCAGAGCCTAATCACTAAATATATGAGTGCCTTAGATAACATAATAGGGAGTCATATATCCAAGTTTGCTGATGACACAAAGATTAATGGCAAAGTAAGCAGTGTAAAAGGGAGCATAAAATTACAAAGCAACATTGATAGATTAAGTGAATGGGAGAAAATGGATTTCAATGCAAGTAAGTGTGAAGTTATTCAACTTGGGCTAAAAAGTAGGAGAGATCTGAATATCTTTTAAATGGTGAAAAGCCAGTGAGAGTGGAAGTCCAAACCCAAGGAGATATCGGAGTGCATGTACACAGATCATTTCTGTAGTGGTCAGATACAAAACAATTCCAAAAAGGCTAATGGAATGTTAGCCTTTATACCTAGAGGGCTAGAATATAAAGGGGAGTAAGTTTTATTACAGTTATACAAAACCCCTGTGTACAGTTCTAGGGACCGTACTTTAGAAAATATATACAGTAAAGTTTCTGTTATCCGGCATGTTCCGCTTAAAGGGGAATTACCATGGCAGGCTTTAATTTTTGTTTAGAATGTTATTAGTAGATGTCTATCTGTGTCCCCATCTGCAACTCTCTCTCCCCTACTCCTCCTCCTCTGTGTGTGAGATGAGGTAGCCCAATGTGTAAGGTCACCACTGCTTCCGGGTTCCGCTTCTCTCCAAATCCACCTCTGGCTCTGCAATACTGGGGCAGCAACGCTGGGCCCTTTTAATGAGCTCCAAACTCCAGAGGGAGTGAGATTTGGACTGACATGTTTATTTCTTTTTGATACTGGCCCTATGTGGAGATCTTGTGGCAGTGTCCCTGCCTCTGGGCTAGAAGCTCTGGGTTCAAGTCCCCCTGCAGGACTCAATGGCCATGGGAAGGGTATTCAGGTATTCATTGCACAGCCAAAATAGGTTGATTATCAGCCTGTTAATCCTTCCAACGTGCCTGATGGCAGGTGGTGAGTGTGGGAGTTTCCTGGTCAGCCATACTGCAGAAGGCAACAGCAAACCACTGCAGTACTTTGCCATGCAGAGTCATGGACCAATCCAATGGAAGTCCATGGTTGCCAATGGCGTCTTAAGGCATGGTACCTGAAGGGGAAGGACTAGCCCTATAGAGGCTGCGAATGAGAGAAGGTTCAAGGCAGGTCAATGGCATGAATTCTGGCTGGTACCGATATTTACTGTATTGTCCTTGGAAGGTGTGCAGCACCAATTCACTAGAAATGTTACCAGGGTCCAGGGGTTCGATCATGTGGACAGATTACATAAACCAGGTTTGTATTGCCTGGACTATCGATGGTTAGGGGGTGAGTTGATCAAGTTTTTTATGATTTTGAAAGGAACTTATAGGACAGAAACCTTTTCTGCCTTTGGTGGGAGTGTAGGACAAGGGGACATAACCTTACTATCGGAGCCAGGCCATTCAGAAGAGAAGTCAGGAAACAGACTCTCCCACAAAAAGGTAGTACACACGAGCTCAATTAATAATTTGAAATCTAAAATTGATAGATTTTTGCTAGCCAAGGGTATAAAGCAATTATGGAGCCAAGATGGGAAATGGAGCTAGGATACATATCAACTATGATCATACTAAGTGGCAGAACAGGCTCAAGGGAACAGAGGGAGGCCAATTTCCTAATCTGAGGGTTAATGTACCAGAGGGATGGGCTTCACTGGGAGAGTTAATGTACCAGAGGGATGGGCTTCACTGGGAGGGTTAATGTACCAGAGGGATGGGCTTCACTGGGAGGGTTAATGCAACAGGGGGATAGCTTGCATTCATCAAAGAGAAGAGTCTCTGTTCTCCTCCATTCTGGTAGGCAGACGTTGATTGTGAAAAATGGATGAAAGGTGAAACCCATATCATCCTGTTTGTGAAGGGTCTCCTTCTCACTGCAGGTTCCTGGAGTACGGCGAGTACAAAGGTCATCTATACGGCACCAGCAGGGAGGCTGTGCGTCTGATTCTGGACTTGGGGTTAATTTGTGTCATTGACCTGGAAGCACAGGTAAGTGTTCATGTACCAATGGTGGGGTGGGGAACTGCTGGACTATTCTGCAATGGCCATCCTGGTCCATTAGCCCTGTTATGGTCAAACATTGACATAAAAGCCCATAGCATAAAGGACTTTACTGGAACTCGTGAGTACTGCACAGCACACTTTAATTGTAATGACTATGATAGCAACCAAATACACATTCCACATGTCCATCCTTAACTTATGCTGGCTTTATTTTTTTTGTCACCAGGTCTCACATCAACCTATCCCCCTTACTCTTCAGTTAGTATCTATATTTAAAACTTTACCCTTATATAGAATTACATTGTACTTTCAGCACAGAAACAGGCCATTTGTGGCCCATGTTGGTGTTCATGCTCCACATGAGCCTCCTCCCAACCTGTTTCATCTAAACTCCTTCAACCTCACTCAGAGTTTTTGGGATCTGAAGCTCGGCCTGAAAAGGTGACAGAAGCTGGGGATATAAATAATTTTAAAAGGGAGTTGGACAGATACTTGAGGATGAAGAATTTACAGGGTTACGGACAAAAAGTGGAGGTGTGAGATGAAGCACGATTGCTCTTTCAAAGAGCCAGCACAGGCATGATGGGCCAAGTGGCCTCCTTCGGTGCTGTAAGTTTTTTTTTGACTCTGATGAAGATATCTTTTCATTCCTTTCTCCCTCACATGGTTATCTACTTTTCCCCTTAAATGCATCTGTGCTATTTGCCTCAATTACTCCCTGTGGTGGTGAATCCCATATTCTCACCACTCCCTGGGAAAAGAAGTTTCTCCTGACTTCCTATTGGATTTATCAGCGACTATCCTATATTTATGATCCCTCATTCTAGTCTCTCCTGGAAGTGGAGACATCTTCTCTACGTCCACTCTAGCTAACCCTCTCATTATCTTACAGACCTCTATCAGGTCACCCTGCAGTCTCTGCTTTTCTAGACAAAAGAGCCCCATTTATTCAATCTTTCCTGACAGTTCTGGTATCATTCTAGAAAATCTTTCCTGTGCCTTCTCCATTGCCTCTGTACCCTTGTTATAACATGGTGGGGTGGGGGGGGCGGGGGGTGGGTGGAAGAGGTACAGTAGGGTCGTGGTAATCAGATTGGATTAGTAATCCAGAGGCCCAGAAAGAAAATTACCCTATCACAAAGATCTAACTTTATTTTAATGCATTGGAATAGTTTTTTATATTAATCGGTCAGTGAAACTTGCCCTGAGTGCATATTCCGGTCCATGCATCATACCCCTATTAAAAGCTCTTATAGAGAAGGGCACAAATGAGCTAAGGAACCGATTTGTCCTGTATCTGAGGGATTGTTGCTGTTTCCCAGAATGCAACCAGCAGTAATACTGGAACAAGTCTCATTGTTCATGACACTCTTTACTTGCGTCAAAGTTCTTCAACAGCAGATTTCATCAAGAAAGATCTGCTTATTAAATAACATTCCTGCCTGGTTCTATAATCTCGATGTCCTCAAAGAGTCTGATTTGCTAAGACAATAGGAGAAACGTCCAAAAAGGATAGCGCTCTCAACTACAGCTGTGTCGAAGAGTTTCATGATCATAGGGTCTACTTGAAAGGATCTTAATTTTCTGAGGTAGTATAATCGTGTGTCCCTTGGCTGTACACATCTGTACACTGTTCCGTCCAATTCAACTCATCATCTACTTTGCCACCTAGATACTTGTAGATAGCAACTATTTCAATGTCCACATAATGAATCTTCACAGGAACAATATCATTAACTAGCTTTTTCCTAAAATCTGTAAATATCTATAAAATCTATTCCTGTTTCTCTTCAGTTTAAGAGAATTGTTATCGCACCATTTTGCGAACTTCTATAGTTTACTCTGTTGTTCCTTATGAGACCCACAAGTACCATGTCACCGGCATAATTCAGGTTCATTATGTCGTCATACTCTGACTGACAATCGTTATATATATATTTTAACAGACGAGCAATGTGCCAGAAACAAATTTCTGTATGGATAACAATAAAGTAAATTGAATTGAAAAACAATTTAGACTCAGAAATAATAAGTACAATTTCAAAATGTATGTACAACACCAAATTAGAGGCTGTAGTTAAGAGGAATACTGTAACAACTAGCAGGAAGACATGAATAAAAATGCAGAATGGCCATGTAATGGCGAATGAGTCCAATATAAAAGATAAGGAAGACATGCATTTCTAGAGCACATTTCACAATTTCAGAATGGCCCAGAGTATAGAGGATAGAGGATAAAAAGCAAAGGTGAAAGTACACAACACTGAGGAGGTCCAATGTTCATTAACGTGGGCTCTGAGTAAATCCCAGAGCTGAACACCCATTGGGCCCTGTTGTAAAGGAAATCATTGATCACTTATGGAAATGGTGAACAACAGTGGTTCCAGCTCTGATACTTGTGGAAAACCACTTCTCATCTTACCCTGCTCTCCTGTTTTTGCAGCCAGCTTGCTATCCATGCTGCTGCTTATTCCTGACTCCACATGTTTTGAACTTCTACCACCCTCCTTCCAAAGTAATCAGCTGCCACCCTCAAGCTCCCTGGCAACTGATCACTGAAACACCCTCCTCTTTTTTTCTCCTCATTTAGTCAAATCCTCATCTTCAGTGACTTTGAGCTTCACCCAAAATCCCTTGGCTCCTGTTCTTCCATGTTCTCCAGAGTCCTGTCCTTAATCTTAGCTGGTCTGAAATGCTCCACTCTGGGGGGGGGGGAAGAAAAATAACCCCAGCTCCAATTCCCTCTCGGTCAGCTTGCTCTCCTCCGCCCTTCCCACCTATCACAATTCCATTGCCGTCACTGTCCTGCTCAACAGTTCCATCACTTCCATCCTCATAGCCTTCGAAGTCGCTCCATGTTCACTCTTTGCCAGTATGATTTCCACCTCTGCACTCCTAAATCTGAGGACCACTATGTAGACCAAGCAATGTGCAGGGCTGGCCTGGTCATTCAATGCCAAAACTGCTAGATCCCTTTAAGTACTGATGTGCCTCTTTCTCCACTTCCTCCTGCTACTCCAGGATCGTTCTGGAGGGTAAGGACAACCCAAGGTTCTTTTCCTTAGCAACAAAATGTCTCTCCAGATTCTCCATCTTTGTTCCTTTCCCAATCTCACCTCTAACCTCAAATGTGGGATTCTGATGGATTATTTTCATGTTAAAGATTGAGGCCATCCTTCTTTTGCCTCGGCCACTTCATTCTCCCCTGTCAATTTTGCCCTGACCTCATACCATTCTTTAGTTTCTCCCCCATCTCTACCTCGTGCTCAACAATCCCAAATCCATGATACCTGCTCTCAATGACATCCTGATCCAGCTCTTCATACCACACCACCTCTCTTTAGTGCAATATTCCTTGTTGTTGTCAATGAATTCCTTTCCCCTTAGGAAGATAGGAAATAGGAGCAGGAGTAGGCCATTCAGCCCCTCAGGCCTGCTCCACCATTCAACCAGATAATGGCTGATGTTCTACCTCAACACCATTTTCCCACACTATCCTCATATTTTTTCTTTATTCTTTCACGGGACGTGGGTGTCGCTGGCCCGGCCAGCATTTATTACCCTGGTTGCCCTAGTTCAGGGGGCATCTAAGAGTCAACCACATTGCTGTGGGTCTGGAGTCACATGTAGGCCAGACCAGGTAAGGACAGCAGATTTCCTTCCCTAAAGGGCATTGGTGAACCAGATGGGTTTTTTTTACAACAATGGACAATAGTTTCATGGTCACCATTAGACTTTTAATTCCAGATTTTATTGCATTCAAATTCCACCGTCTGCCATGGTGGGATTCAAACCCAGGTACCCAGAGCATTACCCTGGGTCTCTGGATTACTAGTCCAATGACAGTTCCATTACGCCATCGCCTCCCCTTGTAAAGATATAAAGTTATAAAGATATCGCTTGATATCTTTAATATGGAAAATCTATCGATCTCTGTCTTGAACTTACTCACTGACTGAGTCTCCAAAGCCCTCTGAGAGTACAAATTCCAAAGATTCACCACCCTCCGAGTGAAGAAATTCTTCCTTATTTCAGTTCTAAATGGCCGACCTCTTATTCGGAGACTGTGTCCCCTGGTTCCCAGAGTCCCCCACCTTCCCAGGGATCAGTCCGGTAAACCATCATTGCACTCTCCCTATGGCAAATATATTCTCCCTTAGGCAAGGAGACAGAAAGGGTACGCACTACTTCGAGGTGCTCTTACCTTTCGCTGTTTAAAAGTGCTATCATCACCACCTCCACCCTGTTCAACCACTGCCTTTTTTCCAACCTCTTTTTCATCTTCAAGGTCCTCAAATGTGCTGCTGCCACTATGTTCATCTCCGCCTCCCCATCCACATCCCATTCAATTCTCTTCAGTTATGTTTCCACCCTGCACAAAACATTAAAACTACTATGATGAAACTCACGGATAATGCCCTTACTGACTATAACTGTGATATTTTCAGCTCTGCTTGCCTTCTTTGGCTGTTGTGTGGCATTTAACACACAATCACTTCATCCACCTCTACTCTCTCTCTGCTATGACCTACCTCCATGGTGTTACTGAGTGATAACGGCCAGCTCAACTGCTCCAACACTCCGTCATTCTTTCTGTGACCACTTCTGTGCTGTCCAGCTGAGGCTCCTCTCCAACATAACAGTGACGGAACTAAAGAGATCCTATTTGGCCCCTGTTAAAATCTCTACATTCTTGTACCCTCCTTCACCCCTCTCCTAATCCTCCCACCCCCCCCCCCCCCCCCCACCCCCGCCACCCCACCCCCACCCCTACCACCACCACCACCACCACCCGCATTCAGGCTGAGCCCAAAGGTTCACAGCTTCAGTGCCCTGTTTGATCCTGAGCTGAGCTCCAATCCCTACATCCCAGCCTCAACCAAGACCTTCAGCTTCCACTGCTGCAACTTTGATGTGTCCGATTCTACCTCGCCCCTCACTGTCAACAAAACCCTCATCCACGTCTTTGTCACTTTCGTATTCAGGTTACTCTAAGATTTCCTTTCCTGCATCCAATTCTGCCAGTGGTCTCCCCGCACCAAATCCCACTGCCCTCTCAACCCTGCCCTAGCCAACTTCGGAAATGGAAGTCAATGGAGGTTGGCACTTTCCATTTGCATGTCATTGCACTCAAAATTCTTAGCCCTGTCCATGAGCCCCTTTTTGACTCATGGAGCCATAAATTTATTACGACACAGAAGGGTGCCATTCAGTCCATCAAGTCCATGCTGGTTCTCTGTAGAGTAATCCAGCCAGTGCCATTTCCCCACTCTATCCCATATCCTTACGGTTTTATTCCTCTCAAGTGCCCATGCAATTACATTTTCAAATCATTGATCGTCCCTACTTCCCTCTTCAAGCCTTGTGCGCCAGAACGTCCTCTGCACTTTTCCATCTCTCCTCTGCATCCTCCCGTCTGCTGCACTTACAGTCGTAGAGGCTTCGTCTGTCTTGGTCCCAAGCTCTGGAACGCTTTTCCTAAATTGATCCACCTCACCAAGTCTCCCACCCTCTCTTAAAGCCTCCTAGATACCTAGCTCTTTAGCCAGGTTTCCAGTCATTTCCCCCTGCCTCTTCCACTATATCCATTTATTACCTGCTCTACAAGCAGCTGTGGAACAGGTTTACTATGTTAAAGCTGCTGGGAAAATGCAAGCCGTGGTAGTTGAAAACTGAGTAGAATATAGAAAATGGAGCACTCGAGATGCACACTGCAATGTGAAGATGATCGAAGAGACAAATGAAATGTCAGGATACGAGGAGAATTGTTTTTGATGCTGCGAGTTTTCAAACTGAAATGCGGTGCCAGCAAGGGCAGTGGAGGGAGATTCAATCATAACGTTCAAAAGGGAATTGGATAAATACTTAAAAAGGAAAAAAAAATGCAAGGCGGTAGAAAATAGCAGGAGAGTGGGAGTAATTGGATAGCTCTTTCAAAGGGCCAGCACAGACACAATGGGCTGAATGCACTCCTTCTGTGCTGTATGATTTATATATATATATAGTTCAATATAGTGCAGTGTAATCTACAGAGGTCATATTGGGGCTTTACAATGTACAGAAACTCATGGGAGTTTCTATGTACAATACAGCATGAGTGAAGATGGTGGCCTGGTTGTGTCAATGCCAGGCTGGGTGAGTCGGAGTGTAGATTTACCAGTGCGGGGTGGTTTGCTGCTACAGGGTAGATTCACCAGTACACGGATAAGTGCTTTCACTTCTCTCTTCACAGAGAATTCCAGAGGCACGAACAAAGGAGCTAAAACCCTTCATCATATATATCAAACCTCCAAGCATCAGGCGTCTGCAGCAAACGCGAGTGAAGAGCTCCATCATCACCGAGTATTATGTGAACAGGTCCTTCAAGGTGGGTTCCCCAATGTCCCTGGCAGTGCGATGACAGCAGAATTTAAATAACCTTTCCATGTTGCAAGCCCAATTTGTTGGCACTTAGCCCTCATGGTTAAGAGGTAATGGGAAAATTGAAACCGATTCTCCCAATACACAAGTTGTTTCTAGGCATCTCACTATAGTCGCAGGCCACATTGAACAAAGGTATCTCAGCAATTTGAGGCCTTCGCCCACCCGACATTCAGTCAGGCTGGATGCAGCCAGGAAATAGAGACTAAAAATGTTAACTAAGGTCAGCCATTAAATTTGGCAGGACTTGAGGAATATCCATTCTTTCATGTTTCCCGGACGCAAACCACACACTACACACCACACCCCCCCAACCCCATCAACACCGCTTTCCTGTAAATACAAGTGCTACTGTCTCTCTCCCTGTATTAATCCCTCTCTTTCTATTATCACATACACTTGTTTCTTTCTCTCCATGTCTCTCTCATGCTCCCTGTATCTCTGTCACCCCCAGTATCATTCTTGCTCTCCCTGTATCTCTATCTCACATTCACAGGAAGAAGATTTACAAGAGATGGCGGATGAATCTGAGAAGATGCTGGACTATTTTGGATACCTGTTTGACTGTGTGATTGTGAATGATGAGCTCTCGGACACCCACATGCAGCTACTCTGTGCTGTAAAGCGAGCTCAGGCTGAGCCACATTGGGTACCATCAGCTTGGCTTAATTCAGACTCAGGTGCTTAATTCCTTCTCCAGAGGATGTCGGGGATGGATAAGTGATTTTGTAAAATATAGACTGTACCTGCCTGAGAGTGTTTAATGGAAAAGTGTAGGGGGAGCTTTACTTTATATCTAACCCCATGCTGTACCTGTCCTGGGAGTGTTTGATGGGGACGGTGTAGAGGGAGCTTTACTCTGTATCTAACCCAGTGCTGTACCTGTCCTGGGAGTGTTTGATGGGGACAGTGTAGAGGGAGCTTTACTCTGTATCTAACCCCATGCTGTACCTGTCCTGGGAGTGTTTGATGGGGACAGTGTAGAGGGAGCTTTACTCTGTATCTAACCCAGTGCTGTACCTGTCCTGGGAGTGTTTGATGGAAACAATACAGAGGGAGCTTTACTTTGTAGCTAAAACACACTATACCTGTCCTGGGAGTGTTTGATGGGGACAGTGTAGAGGGAGCTTTACTCTGTATCTAACCCCATGCTGTACCTGTCGAGGGAGTGTTTGATGGGGACAGTGTAGAGGGAGCTTTACTCTGTACCTCACCCTGTGCTGTACCTGTCCTGAGAGTGTTTGATGGGGACAGTGTAGAGGGAGCTTTACTCTGTATCTAACCCCATGCTGTACCTGTCCTGGGAGTGATTGATGGGGACAGTGTAGAGGGAGCTTTACTCTGTGTCTAACCCCGTGCTGTACCTGTCCTGGGAGTGTTTGATAGGGACAGTATAGAGGGAGATTTACTCTTGTAATTTATTGATGGTGACACTAGCTGATCAAATGAAAATTTTCCAGATATATTAGTGACAATTCTCCCATAAGCGTTAAAGATGCTGTATAAAATTTGTGTGGTAAATAATAAAGTTATGTTGCTTGTCTGTTCTATTTGTTATGAGTTGTCGGAATATATCCATTGTTCTACTTTCCTTTGCTTCCTACAATCTTGACTGTTTCAGGTTCAATGCTTTTCCTGGTGCTTTCCTTTCCTGAAGTCCAAGACTCTCTTCGCAGCTGATTAGATGGGAACGATTGAGGGAATACCAGACTCAACACACAGGACTGAAATAAAAAATAGAAAGTGCTGGAAATACTCAACAGGTCTGGCAGCATCTGTGGAGAAAGAAACAAAGTGTTAATGTTTCAAGTCTTCTAGAAGAGTCATATTCATCTTGAAACATTAACCCTGTTTCTCTCTCCACTGACGCTGCCAGATCTGTGGATTATTTCCAGCATTTTGTGTTTTTGTTTCAGGTTTTCCAGCAGCCGCAGTATTTTGCTTTTATTACACATGGAGAACTGTGTGGCTTGCTCTCTCAGTGCCCCGAGCTCAATATCCACTCCCTCAATGACCGGTGCAGTGTGTGTTCAATCTACACTGCTACAATTCGGCCAGATTACTCCAGCTAAACCTTCCCTCCCCTGTGATCTCTATCATTTAGAGGGACAAGAGTAGCAATATCTTTGGGAACACCATCACCTTCGTCTCACAAGCCCTGAGTTGGAAGGATACCACCGTACCTTCACTGTCGCTGGGTCAAATTCCTGGAATTCCTTGCTCACCCCCATCGGGCTAGCACTATCATAATAAGGAGAAGGGCCTTCACCCACTCCTGAGGGAAACAGGGATTGGGCATTAAATGCCAACAGTGCTCACATCCCCAGAATAAATAAAAATGAATACCGCATGGCCTGTGACGGTGAGTGCAACCCATTCCCAGTACCGATAGCAGAGCAATGTCTCCCTCGCCCCTCATACTTAACCAAGGGGAAATTACCCCATTGCAACAAACGGTTTCATTCACCAGATACACATGGCCAGGCATACAGTGTTGAGCAATTCTCAGGCGACGCTGTGGTTCACTGTAATTGCCACAAAGGCAATTGGAGATAAGTGTGTGGGTTGGTTCCTTCATCTTGTGGTTGATCAACTGGCATTAGGCAGGGGCAGTGGCAGCATTTGCACCGAGTGAGACATCAAATACAGGTCCCGAGATGGCCAGATGTTTCCACAGTTCCCCAATGCATTATCTCCCATTCGTTACAGTGCATTAATTCTCAGAGATTACACCACATTATCCCCAGTCATTACAGTACATTACATTCCAGACATTAAAGTAAATTATCCCCCAGCGATTACAGCAGATTACACAGTATGTTACTCCCAGAGATTACAATACATTGCCACAATCATTACAGTACATGGCACCCATAATTACAATACATTACTCCAGAGATTACAGTACATTACTCTAATCATTACAGTACAGTATGCCCACAGATTACAATACATTACAGAATCAGAATCACAAAATTGTTACAGTTTAGAAGGAGGCCATTCAGCCCATCATGTCTGCACTGGCTCTCTTAGCATTTTAACTTAGTGCCCATCTCCTGCCTTTTCCCCGTAACCTTGCACATTGTTTCTATTTAGACAATCATCCAAATTCCTCTTGAATGCTTCAATTGAACCTGCCTCCACCACACTTCCAGGTAGTGCATTCCAAACCCTAACTAATCGCTGTGTGAATAAGTTTTTCTCAGCTCACGTTTGCTTCTTTTGCAAAGCACTTTAAAACTGCGCCCTCTGGTTCTTGATCCATTTACGAGTGGGAATAGTTTCTTCCTATCAACTCTGTCCAGGCCCCTTATTATTTTGAGAACTTCTATCAAGTCTCCTCTTAGCCTTCTCCTCTCCAAGAGAAACAGTCCCAACTTCTCCAATCTTTTAGCATAACTGAAGTGTCTCATGCCTGGAACTACTCTCATAAACTTCTTATGCACTCTCTCCTATGCATTCACATCTTTCCTATAGTGTGGCTCCCAGAACTGTACACAACACTTCAATCATTTTGTTACATTACCCCAAAAATGACAGTACACTACTCTAATCACTATAGTACCTTACCCCAATCATTACAGTACCTTACTCTGACAAATTAAAGTACAATACCCCAATTATTACAGTACATTATCCTATAACTCATGGTGAAGTGCCTCAATCATTACAGTACATTATCCCATAGATCACAGTACAATATCCCAACCATTGCAGCACATTATTCCATAGATCACAGTATAATATCGCAACCATTACAGTAAATTACCCCATAGATCACGGTGCACTACCCCAATCATTACAGTACATTACCCCAAAGATCACAGTGCAGTACCCCAATCATTACAGTACATTACCCCATAGATCACAGTATAATATCCCAATCATTACATTACATTACCCCATAGATCACAGTTCAGTACCCCAATCATTACAGTACATTACCCCAAAGATCACAGTGCAGTACCCCAATCATTACAGTACATTACCCCATAGATCACAGTACAATATCCCAACCATTACAGTACATTACCCCATAGATCACAGTGCAGTACCCCAATCATTACAGTACATTACCCCAAAGATCACAGTGCAGTACCCCAATCATTACAGTACATTACCCCATGGGTCACAGTACAATATCCCAATCATTACAGTACATTACCCCATAGATCACAGTGCAGTACCCCAATCATTGCAGTACATTACCCCATAAGTCAGAGTACAATATCCCAACCATTACAGTACATTACCCCATAGATCACAGTACAATATCCCAACCATTACAGCACATTACCCCATAGATCACAGTGCAGTATCCCAATCATTACAGTACATTACCCCATAGATCACAGTGCAGTACCCCAATCATTACAGTACATTACCCCATATGTCTTGGTTCAGTACCCCAATCATTACAGTACATTACCCCAAAGATCACAGTGCAATACCCCAATCATTACAGTACATTACCCCATAGATCACAGTGCAGTACCCCAATCATTACAGTACATTACCCTATAGATCACAGTGCAGTACCCCAATCATTACAGTACATTACCCTATAGATCACAGTACAATATCCCAACCATTAAAGTACATTACCCCATAGATCACAGTGCAGTACCCCAATCATTATATTACATTACCCTATAGATCACAGTGCAATATCCCAATCATTACAGCACATTACCCCATAGATCACAGTGCAGTACCCCAATCATTACAGTACATTACCCTATAGATCACAGTACAATATCCCAACCATTACAGTACATTACCCCATAGATCACAGTGCAGTACCCAAATCATTACCGTACATTACCCCATAGATCACAGTGCAGTACCCCAATCATTACAGTACATTACCCTATAGATCACAGTACAATATCCCAACCATTACAGTACATTACCCCATAGATCACAGTGCAATATCCCAATCATTACAGTATATTACCCCATAGATCACAGTTCAGTACCCCAATCATTACAGTACATTACTCCATAGATCACAGTGCAGTACCCCAATCATTACAGTACATTACCCTATAGATCACAGTACAATATCCCAACCATTACAGTACATTACCCAATAGATCACAGTGCAGTACCCCAATCAGTACAGTACATTACCCCATAGATCACAGTGCAGTACCCCAATCATTACAGTACATTACCCCATAGATCACAGTACAATATCCCAACCATTAAAGTACATTACCCCATAGATCACAGTGCAGTACCCCAATCATTACAGTACATTACCCTACAGATCACAGTGCAATATCCCAATCATTACAGTACATTACCCCATAGATCACAGTGCAGTACCCCAATCATTACAGTACATTACCCTATAGATCACAGTACAATATCCCAACCATTACAGTACATTACCCCATAGATCACAGTGCAGTACCCAAATCATCACAGTACATTACCCCATAGATCACAGTGCAGTACCCCAATCATTACAGTACATTACCCCATAGATCACAGTACAATATCCCAACCATTAAAGTACATTACCCCATAGATCACAGTGCAGTACCCCAATCATTACAGTACATTACCCTACAGATCACAGTGCAATATCCCAATCATTACAGTACATTACCCCATAGATCACAGTGCAGTACCCCAATCATTACAGTACATTACCCTATAGATCACAGTACAATATCCCAACCATTACAGTACATTACCCCATAGATCACAGTGCAGTACCCAAATCATCACAGTACATTACCCCATAGATCACAGTGCAGTACCTCAATCATTACCGTACATTACCCCATAGATCACAGTGCAGTACCCCAATCATTACATTACATTACCCCATAGATCACAGTGCAGTACCCCAATCATTACAGTACATTACCCCATAGATCACAGTGCAATATCCCAATCATTACAGTACATTACCCCATAGATCACAGTGCAGTACCCCAATCATTACAGCACATTACCCCATAGATCACAGAGCAATATCCCAATCATTACAGTACATTACCCCATAGATCATAGTGCAGTACCCCAATCACTACAGTACATTACCCCATAGGTCACAGTGCAATATCCCAATCATTACAGTACATTACCCCATAGATCACAGTGCAGTACCCCAATCATTACAGTACATCACCCCATAGATCACAGTGCAGTACCCCAATCATTACAGTACATTATCCCATAGATCACAGGGCAATATCCCAATCATTACAGTACATTGCCCCATAGGTCACAGTACAATATCCCAATCATTACAGTACATTACCCCATAGATCACAGTGCAGTACCCCAATCATTACAGTACATTACCCCATAGATCACAGTGCAGTACCCCAATCATTACAGTACATTACCCCATAGATCACAGTGCAGTACCCCAATCATTACAGTACATTACCCCATAGATCACAGTGCAGTACCCCAATCATTACAGTACATTACCTCAATCAGAGCCAGGGCCTGCCCCCTCACAATGATTGACGTTCCTTGCACCTATCAGATACTCCAGTACCGCCCACCGCCGGTGATTGACAGTTGTGTGGATAACCCGGAAGTGGACGGCGGGTGGTGCTGACCCGGTGCGTCGGGGCTGCCACAGCAACGGGAAAGCGGAATGGAGAGCTGCGTGGAGGCGGTGAGTTAGTGACTCCCGCCGGGCCGGGAGGGATTGTTTCTTAATATTCTGGATAGGGGTGAGGGTAAGGGGGCTGATATTGGCCTCAGTGCCCTGGGGTGAGGGTAAGGGGGCTGATATTGGCCTCAGTGCCCTGGGGTAAGGGTAAGGGGGCTGATATTGGCCTCAGTGCCCTGGGGTGAGGGTAAGGGGGTTGATGTTGGCCTCAGTGCCCTGGGGTAAGGGTAAGGGGGCTGATATTGGCCTCAGTGCCCTGGGGTGAGGGTAAGGGGGTTGATGTTGGCCTCAGTGCCCTGGGGTAAGGGTAAGGGGGCTGATATTGGCCTCAGTGCCCTGGGGTGAGGGTAAGGGGGTTGATGTTGGCCTCAGTGCCCTGGGGTAAGGGTAATGGGACTGATATTGGCCTCAGTGCCCTGGGGTGAGGGTAAGGGGGCTGATATTGGCCTCAGTGCCCTGGGGTGAGGGTAAGGGGGTTGATGTTGGCCTCAGTGCCCTGGGGTAAGGGTAATGGGACTGATATTGGCCTCAGTGCCCTGGGGTGAGGGTAAGGGGGCTGATATTGGCCTCAGTGCCCTGGGGTGAGGGTAAGGGTCTGTAGTTTGGGGTGAGAGTAAAGGGGCTGATATTGGCCTCAGTGCCCTGGGGTGAGGGTAAGGCAGGTGCTGCTTACCTCTGCTTCTCATGGTAGTGGTATTGTTTGCGGGACCTTGCTGTGCAACAGGGGAACTCCCCTGCCATGGAATTTTTTACATCCACCTGAGTGCAGATGAGCCCTTGGCTTAACATTTCACCTGAAAGACTGTGTCGTCGACAGTGCAGCACTTCCTCAGTACTGCTCTCAAGCGTCAGCTCAGATTATGCATTCAAATCCTGGTATGGGCACCTTGAACTTCTGATTCAGAGGGTGAGCTCCACTGTGATAAACTGATGCTCTCATTTATTTCCTTGCTGTTTGTGGGAGCTTGCTGTGTGCAAATTTGCTTATCCACGTTACAACAGTGTTTACACTTCAAAGGTACTTGTTTGTAGCTGTAAACCCTCTTTGAGAATATCCTCCCACAGTTGAATAGTCATCAACATACTAACATTATGTTATGCAGGAACATAATTTCCTCAAAGGCAGACAAGCTGTCCTGGGGCTTGAACCCGACACTTAGCTGGTTCATGCATGAAGAATGGGAACCCGAGTGGGGTGTTGGAGGGATCAGCTACTATCTGCAGAACAGCACAGTAACGAGAGTAAACTCGTAGCAGATAGGGGGAAGGCACACCACATGGATAAATATATTTATATTTCTATATATATATAGTTCTCATTAAGTTCTGATGATCTGATCATCAATACTTTTATTAGGATCTTTTTGCACTTTCTCCTTCTCTGAACGTTGTAATTTCTTTCACAACCTGGTTGCACTGGTTTGATCATTTAGATCTTACACTATTCAAATTTTCTTCAGGATCTGTGCACAAATCGTGATCCCAGGCTAACTTCTAGGGCAGTGCCCTGTTGGCAGTGTTGTTGAGTTGAACTACTGCTGCTATTTGCTGCCCTGTGTTTCAACAACATTGTTGTTTGTGCTGACACCTCTCCAGCTCATAGTGGCAAGCCTGGTCACCAAGCAGCGCAAGAATCAGGAGAGCAATGGGCCCTATAGTTGGAACGGTGAGGTTTTTAAAGAGGCTTTTAAGTCATAGAATCGTATAGCATGGCAGGTGACTGTTCAGCCCATTGAATTTGTGCCATCTGTTTTGGAGAACAATCCAGTTAGTCCCACTCCCTTGCTCTTTCCCCATATCCCTACAATATTTTATCTTTTATGAAGCGCAGTCCTGAAACCCAACTCTTGTCAGTGTCTCCAAACTGGTAAGACAGTGGTACAGGGAGGGCAGGAGGAAAGGAATGCAGGTGAGCTTTGCTATAACTGTACCATGAGTACTCTTGTACTCGGTGAATTCAGGGGTTCCCCGAGCCAGTTTTGTGTGGCTTTTGTCTCGATCTTATTCTGCCCTCATGCTGTTTGGATTCTTGGGTTTTTCTTTCCCTCTTTTTCTCCACTCATCCCCTTAAGGTGCTGATTCTTCCTCAACCCCACTCCCTTGGACACTGGTTTCTCTACCATTCTGTGGTCATTCTTCACCTGTTGATTCTATAAACAGTGAGCATTGAATGGCTCTCCCAGACAACCCAATCCAGTCATTACCCAGTGTTGAGGAGTGGGAACCCTGACTGATCTCCCCCCGATCCTCCCAGTTCAGGGGAGCTGAGGGCAAATGAAACCAACTGCTTTCCTAGCTGATATGGCGAACGTCAACATCTTGGGATTGAACCTGCAACTTTCTGGTCTGTAATGTGAAATTGCATCCTGCCATTGCCAACTGAGCTACCAGAGAGGCAGCCCAACATTCTCAACATGTCATGTGATTATGATAGCTCCAGTTTATAGCAGAAGATGATCTGAATCAAATAAAGAGTTCATTCTGGTGACCAACTCAATTTTGGTATCATGAAGACCTTGGTGAGATTCTGATTTCCTAGCGGGAGAATGGTTGTAATCCTCTCTCTATCCCCTCTCTCTCACTACGAACATATCTTTCAGTGGGAAGTGCCAGCTCGGAGAGGGCAAATTGGCAATGTGCTGTGTTTTATGTTTGGTCACAAGGTTTCCATCTGTCACAGCTGTCACGTGGACAGTAACCCTGCCAATCCCGTAGGTCAAAAGCTTTCTGAAGGTGGATTTAGTGGATTAGTTCGAAGTAAGGTAGCTGCTGACCCACTTACCAAGGCTCGCGGATCACAGACACCATGAAGAAGAAACAAGCGGTGAGGCGCTGGAATTTTAAGTCGAATCTGGTAGAAAAAATGGGTGCTGGGAATATGCAACAGGTCCACCTGCATCTGGAAAGAGGAAAGCAGGTCAATGTTTAGGGTGCAGTGAATCCCACTGGACGCCACAGGAAATACTAACCTTCCTCCAGACACGATGGGGCTTTTGTAGATTTCTAGTGCTTCCTGTTTTTGTTTTGAATGCTGTTGACGGAGTGAGAGTCATTTGCAGCAGAAACCAGAGGATTCACTGTGAACAACATACTGTAACCCATCCTTTTTCACACGAGGACTACCTAACCATTGCCAGCGCATTGCTGGAACCAGATCCATCTGGTGTGATAGCTAGTTCATAAGATTAGTCAATCACTGGTTAGTGGGATTGCTCAGTGAATGGTCTCGCTGGTTAGAGGGATTTATTAAAAGTCTGCCACTGTATAAATTGGGGTACGCAACTGGCTGGTGCAGACTGTCGCTGTATAACACGGTTGCAGTATTAGCAGGTAGAGGTCTGTGACTGTATACTGGGCTACAGTACTATTGGGAACAGCTCTCTCATTGTATGACACTAACCACCACTGTGTAAATTCCTTTTAAATCCATCCAGTATTTCCTTGACTTGCCTCACACCATGGCAGCCTAATTTATCAGCTGTTTCCTGGAAACCTAAACTAAAATTTGAAGAAAATGGAAGGACTTGCGTTTATGTAATTCCTTTCACAGCCTCAAAGAGGCTCACAGCCAACTAACTACTGTACTTTTGAAGTATGTCCACCAATACCTAACAAACAACAATGAAATAAATGAGCAGTTAAAATGTTTTTGGAGCTATTGGTTGAGGCATGAATTTTGGCCAGAATATAAGGTGCTCTTTGTTCTTATTCAAGTAGTTCCGTAGGATTATTTAGTTTCTCCTCCAAGGGCAGACAGAAGTGTGGTTTAACATTGTGACTGAAAAACAGCACTCTCGACAATGTCAACCTCGATTATGGCCCCAGGATGTTGTAATAATTGTACCAGGAGCTGTGACAGTGTGCCCCTGACGGCCTCCGGATGCCAAAATGATAGCTTGTATCAGGAACTGAGTGGCGTGCGTACAGCTTAGCTATGTTGCCCTTGTGCCAATGATTCTCTGTGATTTTCTTTCAGCGCCCACCACGTGCCCTTCCACCAGTGCCGAGGTAAGACTGCTGAATCTGACGCTGTAAGTGGGTCAGAAGACATATTAGTGTATCATTGCACTGTACCACTGGAGAGTAACAATAACTGGGGCTGAGATGGTAAATATTTGGAAAATCAGGGATTAATGACTAGTGGCTAACGTGACAGGAGCTTGAGTAGTGGGGCTGGATGCTAGGTCGAGGAGTAGTGGTGCCAAGGGCCAGTGCTGGGTTGGTGGCACTGGGTTAGTGTGTCTGGTTGTTGGATTGCTGGGCAGGGTGACTGGGGGCTGAGCACTGGGTTTGTGGGGCTGCTTATTAGACCTTTGGGTAGTGGGGCTGGGTTTGTGGGCTGTGTTGCTGGTGCTGGGTTAGTGCAGTTGCCTATCGGATCGGTAGGCAGTGGAGCACAGGGCTTGGCTGCGGGACTGGGGGCTGGATGGTGGGTTGATGGGGCTGGGTATTGGGCCAATAGTAAGTGATGCTACGTGCTCGGTATTGGGCCTGGGTGCTGGGTTGATGAGGCTGTGTAGTGGGACTGGGTGTTGAGTAGGTGGGTAGCGGGCTGCGTGTTGGGTAAGTGGGTAGCTGGCTGAGTGTTGGATAGTAGGCTGGCATGGGGTAATTGGGTAGCGAGTTGGGCGTGGAGTAGGTGGGTAGTGGACTGGGTGTTGGGTAGGTGGGTGGTGGACTGGGTGTTGGGTAGGTGGGTAGCAGGCAGTGCGTGGGGTAGATGGGTAGCGAGTTGGGGGTGGAGTAGGTGGGTAGTGGACTGGGTGTTGGGTAGGTGGGTAGCAGGTTGAGCATTGGATGGGTGGGTAGCAGAATGGGCATTGGGTAGTTCAGTAGCAGAACCAGCATGGGGTGGGTAGCGAGCTGAGCGTTGAGTAGGTGAGTAGCGGAATCGGTGTTGGATAGATGGGTAGAGAGCTTGGTGTTGGGTGGGTGGGTAGTGGGCTGGGCGTTGGGTGAGTGGTTAGCGGGCTGGGCGTTGGGTGAGTAGGTAGCGGGCTGGGCGTTGGGTGGGGGTGTAGCGGGCTGGGCGTTGGGTGGGGGTGTAGCGGGCTGGGCGTTGGGTGAGTGGGTAGCGGGCTGGGCGTTGGGTGGGGGTGTAGCGGGCTGGGCATTGGGTGGGGGTGTAGCGGGCTGGGCATTGGGTGGGTGGGTAGCGGGCTGGGCGTTGGGTGGGTGGGTAGCGGGCTGGGCGTTGGGTGGGTGGGTAACGGGCTGGGCATTGGGTGAGTGGGTAACAGGCTGGGCGTTGGGTGGGTGGGTAACGGGCTGGGCGTTGGGTGAGTGGGTAGCGGGCTGGGCGTTGGGTGAGTGGGTAGCGGGCTGGGCGTTGGGTGAGTGGATAACGGGCTGGGCGTTGGGTGGGGGGTAGGAGCTGGGCGTTGGGTGAGTAGGTAGCGGGCTGGGCGTTGGGTGGGTGAGTAGCGGGCTGGGCGTTGGGTGAGTGAGTAGCGGGCTGGGCGTTGGGTGAGTGAGTAGCGGGCTGGGCGTTGGGTGAGTGAGTAGCGGGCTGGGCGTTGGGTGAGTGGGTAGCGGGCTGGGCGTTGGTGAGTGGGTAGTGGGCTGGGCGTTGGGTGAGTGGGTAGCGGGCTGGGTGTTGGGTGGGTGGGCGTTGGGTGAGTGGGTAGCGGGCTGGGCGTTGGGTGAGTGGGTAGCGGGCTGGGCGTTAGGTGGGGGGTAGGAGCTGGGCGTTGGGTGGGTGGGTAGCGGGCTGGGCGTTGGGTGAGTGGGTAGCGGGCTGGGCATTGGGTGAGTGGGTAGCGGGCTGGGCGTTAGGTGGGGGGTAGGAGCTGGGCGTTGGGTGAGTAGGTAGCGGGCTGGGCGTTGGGTGGGTGAGTAGCGGGCTGGGCGTTGGGTGAGTGAGTAGCGGGCTGGGCGTTGGGTGAGTGAGTAGCGGGCTGGGCGTTGGGTGAGTGAGTAGCGGGCTGGACGTTGGGTGAGTGAGTAGCGGGCTGGGCGTTGGGTGAGTGGGTAGCGAGCTGGCCTTTCTGTAGGTGGGTGGTGGGCTGGGCGTTGGGTGGGTAGCGAGCTGGGGGTTGGGTGGGAGGGTAGCGGGCTGGGCGTTGGGTGGGTGGGTGGTGGAATGAGTGTTGGGTAGGTGGGTAGCGGATTGAGTGTTGGGTCAGTGGGTAGCGGATTGGGTGTTGGGTTGGTGGGCTAGCAGGCTAGGCTTGGGTAGATGGGTGGCGGGCTGAGCGTTGGATAGGTGGGTAGCAGGCTGGATGTTGGATAGGTGGTTAGCATGCTGGGGGTTGGGTGGGTGGGTCGTGGGCTGGGTGTTGTGTAAGTGGATAGCGAGCTGTGTGTTGGGTGGGTAGTGGGATGAGCGCTGTGTAGTTGAATTGTGGGCTGGGCATTGGGTGGGTGGGTAGTGGAATGAGCGTGGGGTAGGTGGGTAGCGGGCTGGACATTTCGTGGGTGGGTAGTGAGCTGAACATTGGGTAGGTGGGTAGTGGGCTTAGCGTTGGTTAGGCAGGTAGCAGGCTGAGTGTTCAGTTCTCCCAGCTGGAACTGATGACCAAATGCATTTTTGCCATAATGTGATTGGGCATCCTTTTCCTTTGCTGAAAGATAATTATGAAGATTATTCTTTTCCAGCAATTTGATTGGGTGTCCTTTGGGGCAGGGGTGGAATTTGATGAGATAGGGAAACCTTTGTATAATATGATGGATGGACAAACTCGGAGAGGAAGAGGACTGGGATGTAACCAATAAGGAGAAGAAAAAATCTTTGTGATAACTGATCTTGGAGTGCATGGGGAATAGGCTTCATGGTGCTATGTAGACCTGAAAGATCAGAGCTTCGATCACCGGTGGGTATTGGGTCATCCAGCCTCATGCCATCCTGCACAATAGAAGGGTGCTAGAATAAGTCTTATTGTCTTTGAGGTTGTGGGGACAGGGTGAATCGAGCATGGTTCCTGCTTTTAACTGAACTATCCTGTGATTCAGCTGCTGAATGGATGCCAGGTAAGGAGGAGATTTGACTTGGCAGTTGAATGCCCACCAACTCTTAATCTTTGGGCTGACATCAAGAATTAACAGTTGGGCAGTGCCAAGGGCTGGTCTGTGCCCATGAAACCCCATACCCCAATAAGAGTCAGCGCTTTCAGGATCGGAGGAGAGAAATCTGGAGGGAATATAAGGTTCTAGGTTAAATATGCAGCTGGTACAGTTACCCATGGAGGTCTTGTGGCACAGTGGGTGGCATCCCTGCCCTTGAACCTGAAGCTTCTGGTTCAAGTCCCACTCTAGGACTTGACGACCAAGGAAGGTGCATTCATAACGTGGCCAAACAGGTTGAGTATCAGCCTGTAAATCTTTCTAACACACGCCAATGGCAGGCAGTAAGAACAGGAGAGATTCCAAGTCAGCCAGGTGGTGGAAAGAAAATTGGAGCCTCTACCACCACTATCCATAGCTCCGAGCCACAACATGGATGTAAAAGTGTATGTTGCCGCAGCAACTCGGACTCCTTGGAGGGGCTGGTTGGCTCAGTTGGCTGGACAGCCAGTGTGAATCAGGTTGCTGCCAACAGATCCCCTTTCCAGTTGGGATGGATTTGCCTATGGAGGAGGTCGAGGTGCTGTGGGTTGGACCTGCCTTTGGGCAGAGAACTGGAGGAGATGACAGTAACCCATGCCCTATCTAACAATGGGAGATGCCATACTTTGTTGACGGCTGATTGTAACTCCTGTGTAAAGATTCATCTTCCTTTTGTAGATGAATGGACAGTATGTCTTGCCATCTTGTTAAATAATGTTATAGACTCCATTGGCAGAGACAGAGGATAAATGTAAGGGGGTTAATGTTGATGTTCTGTAGGTGCTGACAAGAATCCATTTGGAACATTGTGTGTAATACTGGTACCCAAACATGCAAAGTGAAGTATTGCCTTTCAAAGGGGGCAAACAAAGAGGATTCCAGATATCAGGAATTTCAATTGTAAGGGAAGTTAAGCATGTTGAGTTTAATCTCTTTGTAAAAGAGAACATTATGAGATGATCTGGTTGAAATTTTCAAGATCGTGAAGCAAATTGAGAAAGTTGACAGAGGGGATTGTCCTCTATGGCAAAGGATTCAAATCTCAGGAGACAGGTTAGAAAATGACTAATTTAGGAGTAACAAGGGAAGTCAGGAGGAACATGTTCACTCAATGAGTGATTCAGTGGTAGAATACATTACTTTGGAAGAGTGGTGGAAGGACAGTATGATGGGATCAAGGGTCAATTAGATGGGTGCCTGGAGGGAGAAGGGATTGCGGGACATGGTGAGGTTCTGGGTAGGTGGGTTTGAGGGACATGGTCAGAAGACTTATGGTTGGGGTTGTCCTCTGATAAAGCAGGGGAATTGTTGGTTCTTTTGTTAAGCAATGTTTTACAATGTGTGTATGTTCACCTTGTTTATTTTTCTTTTTCTGGCCTGATTGGAATGAAGTGCCAAAACCAAAGGTAGGCTTGTGTTACAACTAATTCCTCCCAGAGATATCAGTGACTGCTGATGTTATTGTACTGTCAGTTCTTGCTGAGTGAATTAACTATTTTAATTACCAGCAAAGAAATTACCTCGGTTGGACTAGGGCCCCCTGACAGAGGAAGGGAAAAGTTATTGACTGGAGTTGCTTCTGCCATTTGATGTCCAGTTACTGCTGCAGAAAGTTGCACATGCATGCGCACCAACAAAAAACTGAATTGGGTGCAGCTGTCAGGGTTGTAGTTTTTACTAGCATTCACTGTCACAGTTTATACATGAAGCTACCAGAGATCAGCTGGTATCCGTGTACCCGTTTGCCAGATAGAGATCTCCTTGGGAGAAGGAGGCAACAAAGGTTAATGGATTAGTTCAGAGTTTCTGCTTCGGGTGCAATTGGCGATTGTGGCACAAATTGCGCCCGTTTTAAAGAATTTATTTCCTCCCTTCTGAGTTTCTGCTCAAACTCATTTGCTCAAGACAAAATGTGTCATAAACCACAGTGTTTTAAAATGTAATTTTATAGAAAATTGCTTTAAAAATATCTGCCATGCTATGGTGTGTGTGTGTTGCTGTGGGAGAGGGAAACTTTATTCTAATGTCGAATTGTTTCTTATGAATATTGTACCTTTGTCCTCAGTTGCTGTGCTCATTGTCCATGTTTAGATAGGTGGAGTCTTAAATTGTTCCTGTTGGTGGTTAGTAACTGGCTGCCTTGTCTTTGTGTTGCCTCCATTACAGATGTACCTATAAACAAAACTAGAAAGAAAAAATCCCGAGCAAGCAATGGAGTGGGTAAGCTGCATCAAATGAGCATTTGCATCTGGTCCGTCTGTATCACAGATGCAACCACATCACTGGTTGTTCATCTTTATTCCCTAGCTGACTCCTGTGACTCTGTTCAGTAGCCGCCCTCCATGTCTCTAAACAAAAAATAAAAGTTAGGATCTGACTTGTCCAGCAGTAATGTCAGCTAAGGTTGTAACAATATCTAACAGTAGACATTTTGTTCTAGGCTGGTTGAGTACTCTACCTATTACGAACAGCCAGAGGAATATATTGTTTGATTTAGTCAGTAACAGATGAGCTACTGAGGTGTTTCTATGGATTTCAGGAGCGCTACAGAGGAGATTTCACTGAATATTATACAGACTAGACAGAACTGGGTGTAATAATGATTACTTGCATTACTTGTATTTTGTCTTTGAAATCTTCCTGCCCTGGGGCACTGAATCTTGCAGGAGGTGCGGTTTCATAGATACATGAAAGTCACCCATACCCACCATCTCCCACTAACCTCCCCTATCCACACTCCACTGTCAGCCAGTGAGCATATGGGCGCTCAGTTATGGAGAGCCGAGTTCAATTGTGTCCACAGGAGCAAGGGCCCTGGCTGATTTGACTTCCCTTGGCAGAAGCTGAAGACAGTTGCTGAGTCCTCACTGTCACAGCCGCTGAAAATTGCTAATTTAGCACAGACCACAAGCCAATCTGGGCTTTCCCGATCTGTGCAACTCAGGTACACACTGCCCTTATGAACAGAGTCATCGGGTTGTGAAATAGACTCTTGCGTCTTCTTTGACTCTTGTCTGTCACTTCTTGTCCCTCAGATACACTGGTGAGCTCAACAGGACGGCGCCATTCTGACAGCATAGAACCCCTTACTCCAGATCTTCAGGATACTGCTCCCCAGAAGAAAAAGAAGAAGAAAAAGTTACTGGCAGAGGCTGGTGAGTGGAGTCAGATTCCCCTGAACTGTGGAGTTCTTGGAGCGTAGAGCTTGGTTTGGGCTGAAACAGTCCCTGATGTGTTAGACTTGAAACAACAGGCTTTGAGCTCAGCAATAGCGACACCCACACACATGGCGCTTTAGTGGGCATCAGTCAAGTGCGGTTTTCCAGAATTTGCCACTAACTTGACATCAAATTCACTCTAGCTTAAAATAGATCCCGTTTAACAGCACAGATTTTTTTTCTTTCAGAATCCAGCTGGCCTACTGAGCTGCCCCACACAAACAAAAATCTTTCTAAGCAATCAGAGCTAGTCACTGTGCCCACCATGATTTTGGTAATCATGAGCAAGTGTTCGATTAGTCCGTCACAATGCCATTGGGTAACAGTCTGAGCAGTAGGTACTGACCCTGATGCTTTGCATCCTGTTGTAAATGTAGACTGAGTTAAATTCAGCACTGTGCGGATCATCAAGATGATCACTGTCACTTTATACTCCTCTCACTTGTGCTATTCCACATGCATTTCCTTGTGTTGATACTTTGTTCTTTCCTGTGTCAAAATGCTCAGGTTTGTTCATCCAGGCGAGCCATTCCATGCAACTAATACTATGGGAACATAGGACTTAGGAGCCTACTCAGCCATTCAATATGTCCAAGGCTGATAATAAGATCTGTGCCTTTTTTCATTTGTCATCAATGATGCTGCTGTTTCAGTACAGTTTTTCTGTTTTAGGGCCTGAGAGAAACTGCCTATTGAATAATTAATGGAGCGGTTTCCCAAACCTAACTTAAGATACATCAAAATGCTAGGTCTATTTGGCTTTGCCAGACTATCTTTTAAGAAAGTAGCAGGTCACAGTAGCTGTTCCGTTCCCAAGGGGGTTGCTCGGGCCTGCCTGGCCCCAAAGGGTCCTCTGAATATTATAGTGCCAAGAGAGGGGATGCCCTTCATACAGGAACCTGGCACCACTACCCAGCCTGGCCTGGATGTGCCTTGAGTCCCAGACAATATGGTTGCTCAGGGCCAACTTGTGATGGGCAATAAATGCTGCATTTCCATCATTTCCCTCATCTTAAGAGCAAATATTGAAAAAGGACATTGTTTAAATCACTGCTGCCCACGATCCCAACTGTACCAAACTTTCCTTATGATAGACTCACTGACCAGAGCACAGCTTAATGTAAAGCCGTGTTCAGAGGGTATGTTTAGCTGCCAATTAAGACATGCATTTAAAGTAATGTATCAGTTAGAGAGATGGCCACCAAGATATGGCTAATGACAAAATCAGGTTCTTTTCCTGTGGGAGGAGGAGACTTTAAAGTGACCTATTTGAAGCTGTCAAAATTATTAAGGTGCCTGATAAATTCAGTCAGTGCAAGCTGTTCCCTATTGGTAGAGTTCATGTTCCAAGGGACGTGGGTTTAAAAATGAGCAAATAATGAGCTCAAAGCCAAGTCTTGCAAGAAGCAGGGAGAGCTTATTCATTCAAAGGGGACATGGTTGTGGAATAAGTTACAATGGAAGGGTAGTGTGGGGGACAGTACACATGGGGTCATGAGCTCTAGAGAGAGAGGGAAAGGGATATTATCAGATGGTGATAGGTGGTGTTGAGGGATATGGTCAAAGGTTGGCAGGTGGAGGTTAAAGCATAAAATGAGCAGATGGATAGCCTAGTTTGTGGTATATGGTGTGAAGGTGGGTTGATGGGGCTGGGGATGAGGTCAGATGATGGGTCAGTGTGGTTCAAGTATACGGTGAAAAGATGCCTAATTGGTGGTGTTCCTGTCATTTCTTCTTATGACTGTACCAGGTGTGGCTGGCTGTGCCCTTGTGTCTGTGCCAGGTGTCGGTTCCTGTGCCCATGCCTGTTGCCACATTCCTGAATGTACTCCTGCATGTCTGTGCCAGGTACGGGTACTGATGACTATTCTGCACCCAAAACCTGTGGTGTGTTTATTGGTGTTGCACCAGCCAGTGTCTTCCTCCACTAGACCTTCTCCTGGCCTGGAGAAGCTTCAGATTAAAGTATTGGAAAATAAAATGACTCCTCTGGCAACGTCTAATTGTAAGCCTACTATCTGTTATAGAATTGGAAACCTCCTTCAGCCAACGTAATGCCTCTGACGTGTGCAATTTATACACTGGGCCAGATGATGAAGTTTCCCGGAAAATCAAGAAGAGAGCCAAGTGAGTGTCAATAACCATGCCAGACCTGTTGTGGGTTTTGAGTCTGCCTTTGATATTCTCGAGTATCCTAGGCTTTAAGAATAGGGGCACAGAGTACAAGTGCAAGGAGATTATGTTAAACTTGTATAAAAGACTGGTTTGGCCTCAGCTGGAGTACTGCGTCCAGTTCTGGATGTCACACTTTGGCAAGGATATAAAGGCATTAGAGAGAGAGAGAGAGAGAGAGAGAAAATATTCACGAGAATGGTTCCAGGGATGAGAAACTTCAGCTATGTGGATAAATTGGAGACATTGGAACTGTTTTCCTTGAAGAAGAGAAGGTTGAGAGTAGTTTTGATATTGAAATTCAAAATCATGAAGGGTCTGAACACAGTAGATAGGGAAAAACTCTTCCCACTGTTGGAAGGATCAAGAACCAGAGGGGGCGTAGATTTAAGATAACTGGCAGATGAAGCAATGGAGGCATGGAAAGAAACTTTTCACACAGCGAGTGGTTCAGATCTGGAATGTGCTGCCTGAGTGCGCTCAAGAGGGAATTAGATTATTTGAAAAGAAAGAATGTACAGGGTTATGGGGAGAGAGTGGGGAACGGCACTAGGCGAATTGTTTATTCAGAGAGCCAGTGCAAACATGATGGGCCGAATGGCCACCTCCTGTGCTGTAACTATTCTGTGAGAATGCAGTGGTGCTGGTCACAACTGTATGTGCTCCAAATATCTTATGTTTCAGCATGTTCCAGTACTGCTCAATATCTGATAAATTGGCAGTGTAATCTTGAGCTGTAGCCATTTGAACCCCTTGTAATTAAATTAGCTGTGTATAATCTGAAGGACTTTCGTCATTAAGAAAATGTTATATTTTACACACGCGAGTGTACAGAGTAACATTTTCAATTAAATTCCTCTTGCTTTACTCAATTTTCGCTTCAGAAACCATGAGCACTGATGTGGACTGATTTACTTGATGTTCCATTACCTTTCTTGCTGGACAATTATTGATTGTGAAAAAATAAATAAATACCGGCTTCAGGTATCTTAGCTTCCAGCTCCAATCACAGACCTGTACCTATCAGTTTCTGTATAAAACTTGCCTAACCTACTTCTCATTTCTGCCTATTTAACCTAGTCCCACATAACAGCGGACAGTATCCCTGGCTCACCAACCAAAGCAACAAACTGCTCATCTCAGAGTTATTCTGAGCAGACGCCTCAAGCAGTGCCCATGTGAATCAGACTGTCCACGCCACAGCGGGTGTGGACCACTGGTTGGCCCTCTAGTATGAAATGAAATGACTTGATGGTTGCCTGGATGTCCGGGACTCTCCAGCTTTACTGCAGATTCACCAATGATGTCAGTCTCTTTTTTTTCCTTTTTTTTAGATCGTGCATAAATGCACCTTTAAACATACACAGTTCCGCAACCCTTCCCTTGAAGGGGAAAAAAAAAAACCCAAACTTGACAAGAACATGAAAAGTTGCTGGGAAAATGAGTTAAAATGGATAGCAGCAGCTGAAGATTTAGCATTGGTGGATAAGGCTGGTGGCTCTCTGTGTGCTGTAATTTCTATTATCTCTAAGCTAGCTTTCCTTTGTTTAAAGCAATCCAATTTAGAAACGTTGTCAGAATCCGAATCTATATTCTTCAGCTCTGCTGTTCTCTGTGACCCTCTTCGAAGTAACAATTGACCCAGTAGCAACATTTTTAACCTATGTTATCCCTGATGATCAGCCATGATCAGGTTGAATGGCAGAGCAGGCTAGGTGGGCCACATGGCCCACTGCTCCTATTTCTTAGGTTCAAGGTCCTCCGTGGAGGCACAGTTCTGGATAGCATACCCAGATGGTCCGACCTCAGTGTCGTGGCTCCCTTTAAACCTGGATCATTGCCCGTGTATGGAGTCAAATGCAGATCTCCTCACCTATTGTTTAGTCAATCCCGTTGCAAGCCATTTGACACGTAAGTAAACAGAGAAGAACACCCCGGAGAAGTCGAAATTTTTTTTTTAAAAAACTAAAATGATAAAAATGCTCAGTATTTGGAAAACTGGATAACCCTCTGGGTGAAAACTCTCCGTTATGATCTGTCAATGGCAACGGAACTTGCAGAAGCCCAGGTCCGTTCTGTCAACATGCATTTACTCACATCTCGTGTTGTGTCAAGGTCCTCTACCATGAAGGTAATAATGGAAATGTGCTGCTCTCATTTGTCCATGTGTGTGTCTGGGGGACTCGCACGACAAACCCCCATCCCACTCTACTGCTACATCGTAGGCAGCTTTGTATTGGTGGTGTGTCATGATTGACCAATGTACGATACTCCTATTGCCAACGGAGCAGTGTCAATCTAAAGAAAGATTTACGTTTACAGAGTGCCCTTTGTGACCTCAGAACATCCCATAATACTTTAAAATGTAGAGAAATATGTCAGCCAGTTTGTCCATAGCATGATCCCATAAACATCTGTGAGATAAAAACCTCAGTAAGCTGTTCTGGTGGTGTTGGTTGAGGGATATAGAGAACTCACCTGCCCTTCAAATATTGTTAATGGTTTGTTAATTATACTGTTAGGATATATAGATGAAGGGCATTGCTTATTTAAGCACTTGGAGTATGTATATGTAGGGGACAAATCTTTCCAATACTGCGGGACACCAGGGGGCTGGAGTGATTTATCAGCCCTCAGAACCACATTTTGTCTTGATTCGATAAGTTTCCTTCATGATTTTTGTCTTCTGTTACAGTGCCCCTTTGACTTTAATTTGATTTGTTAATTTGACTTTTTTTAGATCTTGCTTAAAAGACCATAAATAGGGGACACACCCTTCCATGACCGGTAGGCACCACGAGGGCTGGAGTGCTTCACTGGCCTGCAAGACCACATGTTGATTTAGTTAGATAAGTTTTCTTTGGGGTTTGGTTCTATTACAGTGCCCCTTTAAGGGGCTATCACTTTGGTTTGTTAATTTGCCCATTTGCTTATTATGGTGCTCAAAAGAGTATAAATAGAGGAGAGCTGGGACACTGGGTGTGTGGGATGAGAGCTGTGAGACCGAACAAAGTCGGTAAACCCTCTTGATAAAGAAAATCCCTTTGTCTCGGTTTCGGCTTCACCAATGGCTTGGACCCTGTTAACCATATTGCCATGCAAAATTTTACATCCATCTGAGAGGATCTCAGTTCCATGTCTAATCCGAAAGATGGCACCTTTAACAGGACACGTCTCCTTCGGTACTGCAATGAAGTGTCAAACTGGATTTTTTTTTTATGGGCCTGCGCTGGCTAGGCCAGACTATATTGCTCATCCCTAATTGTCCTTGAGAAGGTGGCGGTGAACTGCCGCCTTAATGTGTTGCAATCCATGGATCCACAAATCCGTCGTGGCTCTTGTGTTACGGTCCCGCCTCTGAGTAAGAACGCCGTGGATTCAAACCCCGTCCCAGGAATTTGAGCACACAATCTAGGCTGACACTTCACTGCCCAGTTTCCTCCCTCCTGCGCAAGTGAGTGCACTCGCCGAGCCCCAGCTGAGATAAGATCAGATAACAGTGCAGACTGGGGTGGGACAAGACCTTCTGATCAATGTTGCTTGGCTCCTCACTGACGAATTCATTCATTCTCACAAGTGATTGAGAAGTTGAAAACCTTTCATTAAATGATCTTCCCTCATAAGATTTCTTAATAAAATGGCACATTCAGAGAATGGTTCTAACACTGCATTGTTTAAAAAAAAAACAGGAAAGCTCGGCCGGTTGATCACAGCAATGACCTTGAAGTGGAGGAGGAGGACATTATCGGTGACGGGCAGGCTCCCCGACCCCAAGGTCCTATTTTTTCCATAACAGCTGGTTCCAGCCAGCCTGTGGACAAAGTGTTTCTTGAACGAAGCCGTAAGTAATTGTGCTGGCTCTCAGTGGCACAGTATTGGTATTCAAGGAGAGCAGTTTGGCCATGGCAGGGGGGCAGGGGTTGCTGGGGGAGTTTTAAAAAAATCATAAACACTGTGTGAAGGAAATCTATAAAAGAGACTAGGCATTCATAGTATGATGTAGTATTTAAGCACCCAAACAGATCATTCGACCCAACTGGTCCATGTCCATAAAAACAAAAAACTGCGGATGCTGGAAATCCAAAACAAAAACAGAATTCCCTGGAAAAACTCAGCAGGTCTGGCAGCATTGACAGAGAAGATGCTGCCAGACCTGCTGAGTTTTTCCAGGTAATTCTGTTTTTGTTTTGGTCCATGTTTATGTTCCACACAAACCTCCTCCCACCCTTCTTCACCTAACCCAATCGACATATCCTTTATTCATTTCTCCTCAATGTGTTTATCTGGCTTTCCCTTGAATGCATCTGTGCTCTTCACCTCAACCACACCTTATGGTAGCTAGTTCCACATTCTCACCACGCTTTAACGGCTTCTCCTGTATTACTATTGGATTTATTAGTGACTGGTTCTAGTTTGATCCACTTGTGGAACCATCTTCTCTAGTTTGCCTTATCAAACCCTTTCATAATCTTACAAACTTTATCAGGTCGTCCCTTGGTCTTCTCGTTTCAAGAGAAATAAAACCCATCCTGTTCAAACTTTCCTGGTAGGTATAACCCCTCTGTTTTGGTTCTTTGCTGTTCCTTCTTCTATTCCATTGATAATTTAGGTTTAAGAAGTACAAAACTTAATTTAATAATTTCTCTTTGCCTTTCTAATTGATTTTTGACTTTTTGAACCTTATCGTGGTCACTTTCGTCATCCTCTTTGTGATTTCTATGATTCATACCATAATGATGTGAAAGAGGCGATATCGAGAACAGCAATACTCAGGGCAACAGATCCATTTGGGGATTAAAACAGCAGTATTATTGTTGGAAAGAGCAGATCTCAAGAAAGGAATTCAGGGGACCAGTGGTCTTGTATAGAGAAAGTTTTAAGTAGCGATATCCTTGCTGAGGGGAGAGGGCTTAATCCCAACCTCGTGTTTAAATTTCTCAATGGCCTAACTGCCCCCTATTTCTAACCTCTTCCAGCTCTCTGTATTCCTCCAATACTGACCTCTTACACATTCCTGGCTTCCTTTGCCCCACCATTGGCAGCCTTCAGATGTCCAGTTTCTAAGCTTTGGAATTCCCTCCCTCAACCTCTCCACCTCTCCTTTCCTTTAAGACATTCTCTAAAACCTTCCACTTTGACCAAACCTTTGCTCACCCATCCTGATCTCCTCATTTGGCTCAGTGTCAATTTATGTTTGATAACACCTGTGAAACACCGTAGGACAGTTGGCTATGTTAAAGGCATCATGTAAATCCAAGTAGTTGTTAGCTCTTCATATCACAGAATCACAAGAGATGTTACAACACCGAAGGAGGCCATTCAGCCCATCGTATCTGAACTGGCTCTCCGAATGAGCATTATGACTCAATGCGATTCTTCTGCCTTTTCCCCGTAACCCTGCACATTGTTTCTATTTAAATAACCATCTAATGCCCTCTTGAATGCTTTAATTGATCCTGCCTCCACCACACTTCCAGGCAGTGCATTCCAGACTCAAATCACGTGCTGTGAGAAAAAAAGTTTTTTCTCTCATTGCATTTGCTTCTTTTGCAAAACACATTAAATCTTTGCTCTCTCTTTCTTGATCCTTTTGCAATCGGGAACAGTTTCTCCCTATCTACTTTGTCCATCTCCCTCCTTTTGAACATCTCAATCAAATCTCCTCTGAGCCTTCTCTTCAAGGAGAACAGTCCCAGCTTCTCCAAACTATCTTCATAACTG